>NW_025272237.1:0-1368 GCF_018294505.1 Triticum aestivum | reverse complement strand
TGGCCCGTTTCATGGACTATTACTCACCGTTTTGGGGTCCCAAAGCGATTTCCATGGTTGTCGAACTCCAAGGTGCGCTTACGTGTCGGTCATCAACAATCACAGTTTGGGCCGATTCTGGCCCGTTTCTTGGACTACTACTCTATTTTGGGGTCTCAGAGGCATTTCCATGACTGACGAACCCCAGGGTGCGTTTACGTGTCGGTCATCAACACTCACATATTTGGACGAATCGTGTCCGTTTCGTGCACTATTACTCAATGTTTTGGGGACCTAGAGCAATTTCCACGATCGATGAACCCCGGGGTTCGTTTATGTGTCTGTCGTCAACACTCACAGTTTTGGCCAATTCTGACGGGTTTCGTGGACTATTACTCACCGTTTTGGGGTCCCGAAGCGATTTCCATAGTTGTCGAACTCCAAGGTGTGCTTACGTGTTGGTCATCAACACTCGCAGTTTTGGCCGATTCTGGCCTGTTTCATGGACTATTACTCACCGTTTTGGGGTCCCAAAGCGATTTCCATGGTTGTCGAACTCCAAGGTGCGCTTACGTGTCGGTCATCAACAATCACAGTTTGGGCCGATTCTGGCCTGTTTCTTGGACTACTACTCTATTTTGGGGTCTCAGAGTCATTTCCATGATTGACGAACCCCAGGGTGCGTTTACGTGTCGATCATCAACACTCACATATGTGGCCGAATCGTGTCCGTTTCGTGCACTATTACTCAATGTTTTGGAGACCTAGAGCAATTTCGACGATTGATGAACCCCAGGGTGCATTTATGTGTCTGTCGTCAACACTCACAGTTTTGGCCAATTCTGACATGTTTCGTGGACTATTACTCACAGTTTTGGGGTCCCGAAGTGATTTCCATAGTTGTTGAACTCCAAGGTGTGCTTACGTGTTGGTCATCAACACTCACAGTTTTGGTTGATTCTGGCCCGTTTCATGGACTATTACTCACTGTTTTGGGGTCCCGAAGCGATTTCCATGGTTGTCGAACTCCAAGGTGCGCTTACGTGTCGGTCATCAACAATCACAGTTTGGGCCGATTCTGGCCCGTTTCTTGGACTATTACTCTATTTTGGGGTCTCGGAGTCATTTCCATGATTGACGAACCCCAGGGCGCGTTTACGTGTCGGTGATCAACACTCACATATTCGGCCGATTCTAGTCCGTTTTGTGCACTATCACTCAGCCTTTTGGGGACCTAGAGCAATTTCCACGATCGATGAACCCCGGGGTTCGTTTATGTGTCCGTCGTCAACACTAAGAGTTTTGGCCAATTCTGACGGGTTTCGTGGACTATTACTCACCGTTTTGGGGTCCCAAAGCGATTTCCATGGTTGTCGAACTCCAAGGTGC
>NW_025272236.1:0-1368 GCF_018294505.1 Triticum aestivum | reverse complement strand
TTTGTCAATCGTGGAAATCACTTCGGGATGCCAAAACTGTGTAATAGTTCAAAAACGGGCCAAAATCGGCCAAAACTGCGAGTCTTGACGACCAACACGCAAGCACACCTTGGGGTTCGACAAAAATGGAAATCTCTTTGGGACCCCAAAACGGTGAGTAATAGTCCACGAAACGGGTCGGAATCAACAAAACCTGCGAGTGTTGATGACCGACACGTAAACGCACCCAGAGGTTCGTCAATCGTGGAAATCACTCCGGGACCCCAAAACAGCGAGTAATAGTCCACGAGACGGCCAGAATTGGCCAAAATTGTAAGCGTTGATGACCGACACGTAAACGCACCCCCGGGGTTCGTCAATCGTGGAAATCACTTCGGGACCCCAAAACTGAGTAATAGTCCAAGAAACGGGCCAGAATCGGCCAAAACTGCGAGACTTGACGACCAACACGTAAGAACACCTTGGGGTTCGACAGCAATGGAAATCGCTTTAGGACCCCAAAACGGTGAGTAATAGTCCACGAAAGGGATAGAATCAAAGAAAACCACGATTGTTGATGACCGGAACATAAACGCACCAGGGGTTCGTCAATCGTGGAAATCCCTCCGGGACCCGAAACAGCGAGTAATAGTCCACAAAACGGGCCAGAATCGGCCAAAACTGCGAGTGTTGATGAACGACACGTAAGTGCATCTTTGGGTTCAACAACTATGGAGATCGCTTCGGGACCCCAAAAAGGTGAGTAATAGTCCACGAAACGGGTCAGAATTGGCCAGAACTATGAGTGTTGACGACGGGCACGTAAACGCACCCCCGGGATAGTGAATCGTGGAAATCGCTCTGGGACCCCAAAACAGTGAGTAATAGTCCACGAGACGGACCAGAATTGGGCAAAATGGTGAGTGTTGATAACCGACACATAAAAGCACCCCGGGGATCGCAAATCGTGTAAATCGCTCTAGGACCCCAAAACGGTGAGTAATAGTGCACCAAACGGACCAGAATCGGCCAAAACTGCGATTGTTGATGACCGACACGTAAGCGCGCCGTAGGATTTGTCAATCGTGGAAATCACTTCGGGATGCCAAAACTGTGTAATAGTTCAAAAACGGGCCAAAATCGGCCAAAACTGCGAGTCTTGACGACCAACACGCAAGCACACCTTGGGGTTCGACAAAAATGGAAATCACTTTGTGACCCCAAAACGGTGAGTAATAGTCCACGAAACGGGTCGGAATCAACAAAACCTGCGAGTGTTGATGACCGACATGTAAACGCACCAAGAGGTTCGTCAATCGTGGAAATCACTCCGGGACCCCAAAACAGCGAGTAATAGTCCACGAGACGGCCAGAATTGGCCAAAATTGT
>NW_025272235.1:0-1368 GCF_018294505.1 Triticum aestivum | reverse complement strand
AACCACCTCTGCTCGCGGGTCGCCGGCACGGACGGGAGCCGTGTAGCACCACGCTGGTAGACGGTGCCACCCTCCTCCTCAAGATCAGTCGGCTCCCCGCCATCATCAGCATGGCCACTCGGCTCCTCGGGCTGATCCGGCCAGGTACCCCATCCGGACGTGTGCTCCTCCGGGGTCTCGTGGGCCGAACTCTCGTGGGTCGAAGGCCAGTCGACCCGAGGCTCGTGGGCCCAAGACCCGTGGACCGGAGGCTCGTGGACCGGAGTCCGTGTAGCCTCCTCCTCGGACGAGTCCACCCTAGCAGTCACGTGCTCGGGTGAAACAGCTGGGGGTGGCGGCGAGGAAGGCGCCGTAGCAGTCACCCTACCTCCTCTCCCGCGACCACGTGCCCCACCTCCTCTCTTCCTACCTCGTCCCCTGCTGGGCACCGCGGTCGACGAAGAAGGGCCCGGCGGTGTGGACATACTGTCCAGCAACGCTCGGCGGAGAGGTACGTCTGGAATCGAAGACCTCAGACCACACGCCGACGAAGAAGGGGCCTTGGCGCGCTCCCGACCAGCGCCCACCATCTTTCAACACCTGCCATGACAAACAGTAAACGAAATTAGTACAACATAAAAAAAGACCGACATGAATAATAATATGTGTATCACTTAAGTGTATCATCATCAAGTACAACATTAAAAAATTTAATACCTGACACTACTAATAATCTCGATCAGTATCATCAATAAATGCATAATCATCATCATCACTATAATCAATGACGGGCTCATTGGGTTCAGTGGCATCAACATGTGCAAGGCCACCTTGACGTAATCGGTCAAGCAATGACAGGTCATCCGCAGCAGTAACCTCTTCTTGTTCCGGCTCTTCTTGTTCCTCATCTGGGGTGATGTCGGATTCACTGTCGCTGTCTACTTCAATGTTTTGGGGTGAAGTATAGCGGTTCTTGAAACGCTTTTTGGAAAGACGTGTCTCTTGGAAGAATTCTCCTTCATATGTGTCTGGGTTAATGTGAGGTTCATAATCCTCTTCCTTTGGGGGAGATAGTCTAGCACGTGGCGGCACTTCATAAACGACATCCCAACCTTTCAGATTTGGATTAGTTTGGCAGGCCCACGGTAGATAGAATACTTGGGTCGCCTGTTGAGCCGTAATATAGACATCAGGAACATCTAAATGGGTGCTTTGGTTGATTTCAACTAGCCCTATATGTTCATGAGTCCTTCTAGTCTCCTTCGGCTGAAACCAATAACATTTGAAGACTACGACATTCGGTGGGTTTTCACCATAGAATAGAAGTTCATAAATTGCTTCAACTCTCCCATAATACTCGGTACCTCCTTCGCCGATAGCAGATACACA
>NW_025272234.1:0-1368 GCF_018294505.1 Triticum aestivum | reverse complement strand
ACCCAAAGTGGCACAGACTTACAGGGACAGGCATCCATGACCCAGCTTCGAACGTGTCGGTCATCAGCAAGTGGGTCCGGGCTGTAGCACTGGGCTAGCAGGACTCCGGTAAACTGGGCTGTAGCGGGCTAACAGGACTCCGGTACTCAAAGCGTGACATTTCCCCGAAGGGACAGACACAGGAACGAAGAAGGACACATGCCGGCCAGCCTAAGTGTTCCAGAGCAGTAGCAAGCTACCATGGCTCAGCGGTAACACTAGGAGACATTTCCCGGTAAGAGAGGCTACTAAAGATAAACAACTAGATAGTCAGATCCCACACATACCAAGCATTTCAATCATACACACAATATGCTCGATATGTGCAAATACAACGAAGCATCACAACATGACTCTATGACACAAGTACTTTATTTAAGGCTCAGGGAGCCATACATATCATACACAAAGGTACGGGTCTCATGACCCAACATACAAGTCATACAGTCATACAAGCCAACAGCGGAAGTACTTTGTCTGGGTACAGACAACTAGTAAAATAAAAGAGGCTTGGAAAGCCTAACTATACTACGTGGTCCATCACAAGCTCAGGGTCACCACCTGGGTCTTTAGCCTACTCGTTGATGTCAACGTCTACATAGAACCCATCAGAAGGGGTTGCAGCGTCTTCTGTAAAAATGTAGATTATAGCAACATGAGTACAAAGGTACTCAGCAAGACTTACATCAGATCCTACATACATGCATAGTATCAAGAAGGGTTGGTGGAGTTATTGCAGCAAGCTAGCTTTGACTCTTGGCTAGACTATCCTACGTTACTCCATTTTGAAATATTTTGCGCACACGAGTCCACTATTCACCACTTCAATACACTACCGAGGATCCACCTCCGTCTTCCTACGGAAGAGCCATCCTCAGCACTCACACTTATCTTGAGGCTTTTAGTAGTTTCCATTTACTTGTCTATGAACTGTATAGGCAACCAAGTAGTCCTTTACCGCGGACGCGGCTATTCGAATAGATCATGTTAACCCTGCAGGGGTGTACTCCTTCATACACGCTCTCACCACTTATCGTCGTTTACACGACATGTACTCGGCAACCTTCAAGCGGAAGCCCAACGTGGGTGTCGGCCACGACCTACCTAATCACCTAAGCCTCCAGTCCAGGTTTATCGCCTATTCAGGTTCCATCCGCAGGGAGTCCGGCCGAGGTTTCCCATACGGCCCCGAACGATGTGAACAGGGTTCCCGAGATACCTAACGGGTATTCGGTACACCGTGCCACGTACCTACCGCATCACAGCCCACCCCTACGGTCAGCGCTGTCCACGGCCTCCAGTAGGCTACAAACACCAGAAACTACTTGC
>NW_025272233.1:0-1368 GCF_018294505.1 Triticum aestivum | reverse complement strand
GCCCCGAGCAATTTGACGGGTACCGGTGACCGCCCCCAAGGGTTGCCAAAGTGTACGGGTTCGGTGACCGCCCCCAAGGGTTGCCATTTGTACGGGTTCGGTGACCGCCCTCAAGGGTCCCTTAGTGGAATCACGGCATCTTGCATTGTGCGAGGGCGTGAGGAGATTACGGTGGCCCTAGTGGCTTCTTGGGGAGCATTGTGCCTCCACACCGCTCCAAACGGAGATTAGCATCCGCAAGGGTGTGAACTTCGGGATACATCGTCGTCTCCTTGTGCCTCGGTTATCTCTTACCCGAGCCCTTTACTTATGCACTTTACTTTGTGATAGCCATATTGTTTCTTGTCATATATCTTGCTATCACATAGTTTCTTATCTTTCTTAGCATAAGTTGTTGGTGCACATAGGTGAGCCTAGTTGTTTTAGGTTTTGTGCTTGGCAAATTAACCGCTAGGTTTATTCCGCATTTGTTCAAGCCTAAACCGTAATTATTTTAAAACGCCTATTCACCCCCCCCCCTCTAGGCGACATCCACGATCTTTCAATTGATATCAGAGCCTCGTCTCTCTTTATAGGGCTTAACCGCCTAGATAGTAAGGATGTCGACTAGGGGTTTAGGATTCTCTGACACTCTTAGTTTCGATGGCACAAATTTTGATGTTTGGGTAATTCGCATGCTTAATCTCTTTAGCGTCATGGACCCAAATTTAGAGCGAATTGTAGATATGGGTTTTTCTCCTCCAAAGGATCCCCAAAGATTATCCTTAGAGGATGAGAAAAACTCTTATCTCAATGCTCAAGCTTCTAATGTGCTTTTCGATGCTTTGAGCAATGTAGTTATATTTCAACTCATGCCGTTCCGGGATGCTCATGAGTTGTGGACGAAGCTTCAAGATAAATATGGAGTGTCCAAGATTTGTGGGGATGATTGTTCTCCCTCCACCTCCGGTCGTATAGTCTTCTCAACTTCTTCTACTTCACCTACATGTGGTTTGCCACAAGGTAATGATATGGTGAGTAGTGTTGGTCATTGCAATGATGATAGCATGCTTATTGTGGATGATCCTTCATCACTATCTTATTGCAATGCTCCTTCTTTGGGCTTTAACACTTCGAGCACTCCAAATGTCTCACATGCTTGTGTTGATAGTTCTTGCATATCATGTAGAAATTACTTGACTAAATCTCACGATGATATGCTTGCTATGCCTTGTTGCCATGATAAAAATGTATCTATTTTCTCGAGTTGTTGTGCTAACAATGTAGAGGAAACCCAACACTCCATGGAACAAGATGTGGTTTTAAATGGTGCTTCAAGGGATCCTACATCATCATCTATTGCTTTTTGCCTTATGGCTAAGGCTTCAA
>NW_025272232.1:0-1368 GCF_018294505.1 Triticum aestivum | reverse complement strand
AAGTAACTAACAATAACACACGAGTAGCAGACTAGCAGTAGCACATCCAGCACAAGTAGCAGACTAGCAGTAGCACGAGTGCCCCACCAACAAGTATGAGTAGCAACATACAGCAGTAGCCAACAGCCAAAAAATCATGGATTGCTGTTAACTAAAAATCATGGATTGCTTATAACTAAAAATCATGGGTTTCTATTAACTAAAAATCATGGATTGCTGTTAACTAAAAAAATCATGGATTGCTGTTGACCTAAACATTAGTCAAATACAGTAGGAAATATATTGCATCCAACTATCATAGATGTAGTGCAAGTGTGTAACTACTGACAGCTGCTGTTGTGCTCCTTATAACCTTATGATACTTCAACAAGCCATCTGTGTTATTAGTTTTGCCATGTACTTTGTGATGGCAGTACGACACTAGATTGCACGAAACAAAGAGCATGCACAGTCTAAAGAACTTTTACGCCATCTGGGTCAACTTCCTCTTCCAGGTCAGTACTAAAATTATCTCACTGCTACCCTCACTCTCAGATTATCCATCTACTGGTCTTGTAGTCAATTACCTTGGGCAGTAGAGCACTAACAGGATCTAAATTACTTCACACACATGGATGCAGTGTGACATGTCGTGTCGGAAGAGTTGAATCGGCCTTAATCAGAACCAAACCACTACTAATAATTTCCTCTCCCAATATTATACTGTGAACTGAATCATACATAGCTTCAGATGTATGATCAAGGAAGGAGATTTGTTGGTTAAACAAGTTCGAAAAGAAAAATGTATCTGCATTGCAGAGAATGAACATCTCATCTCCTCTCTGCATCTGGAATCGAAACACAAACATCTCATCTCCTCTCTGCTTATAGCTCATTCCTTCAAATCTCTATCCAATGCTATTTCTTAAATCTTTGAATTGCTCAAGACTAGCAGAGGGGTAGCTGCCCTAGGCCTCAATTATGACCACTAAACAAAGCTAGAGCAGAGATTAAACTAGCACTCTACTAACGCTACAGAAAACATAGGAACACTGCTATGGCAGTTGCTGACTTGCTATGGCCATTGCTGACCAAAATTAGCAATTTTTTGAACCTAATTTGACCTAAATTAGAGAGGAATTTGACCTAAGCCTAGCAATAGAGAGAAGAAGAGGGCATGGCCGAGAGGGAGGAGAGGAGGAAGAGAGGAGAAGAGAGGCAGAGCGAGGAGGGTTACCTGACCACGATGAGGTGGTGGCCGGAGCGGAGACGACGGAGGGCCGAGACGGCGAGCTTGGGGGAGGCGGGGATAGACGGCGGGGAGGTCGCGGGCCTCCTCTCCTGGTGGATGTGGGGCCTCCTCTCCTTGTGGACGTGGGGCGGCGCCGA
>NW_025272231.1:0-1368 GCF_018294505.1 Triticum aestivum | reverse complement strand
TGTGTGTTACTGCCTCGCACACACACATAACACATGAGGGGAAAAAAGGTCTTTTTAGGTGTCATTTATGCTTAAAATGGATGAGAGTGTTATAAAAGGCATAAAATTTAGATTCGTTGTTAGATAGGGAAGAAAAAGTTTTTCAGTGTTAAATAGGGAAACAAAACTTAAGTTAGTGTTAAATAAGGAATTGTTTCATTGCATTATGGACTGTTATTTCACTTTATGTCACAATACTTATGGCTATTCTCTCTTATTTTACAAGGCTTACATAAGGAGGGAGAATGCCGGCAGCTGGAATTCTGGGCTGGAAAAGGAGCAAATATTAGAGACCTATTCTGCGCAACTCTAAAAGTCCTGAAACTCCACGGAACATCTTAAAATAAGTAAATAAAAATCCTCGCCAAAGATGAAGGCCAGGGGACCCACACCCTGCTCACGAGGGTGGGGGCGCCCCCCCCCCTAGGGTGCGCCCCCTACCTCGTGGCCCCCCTGGTGGCTCTCTGACGTCCATCTTCTCCTATATGAAGTCTTTCGATGAGAAAAAAATCAGAAGGAACTTTTCGGGACGAGACTCCGCCGCCACGAGGCGGAACCTTGGCGGAACCAATCTAGAGCTCCAGCAGAGCTGTTCTGCCAGGGATACTTCCCTCCGGGAGGGGCAAATCATCACCATCGTCATCACCAATGCTCCTCTCATCGGGAGAGGGCAATCTCCATCAACATCTTCACCAGCACCATCTCATCTCCAAACCCTAGTTCATCTCTTGTATCCAATTCTTGTCTCAAAGTCCGGGATTGGTGCCAGTAGGTTTGCTAGTAGTGTTGATTACTCCTTGTAGTTGATGCTAGTTGGTTTATTTGGTGGAAGATCGTATGTTCAGATCCTATATGCATATTATTACCCCTCTGATTATGAACATGAATATGCTTTGTGAGTAATTACGTTTGTTCCTGAGGACAAGGGACAAGTCTTGCTATTAGTAGTCATGTGAATTTGGTATTCGTTTGATATTTTGATAAGATGTATGTTGTCTAGCCTCTAGTGGTGTTATGTGAACGTCGACTACATAACACTCCACCATTATTTGGGCCTAGAGGAAGGCATTGGGAGGTAATAAGTAGATGATGGGTTGCTAGAGTGACAGAAGCTTAAACCCTAGTTTATGCGTTGCTTCGTAAGGGGCTGATTTGGATCCACATGTTTCATGCTATGGTTAGGTTTACCTTAATACTTTTGTTGTAGTTGCGGATGCTTGCAATAGAGGTTAATCATAAGTGGGATGCTTGTTCAAGTAAGAACAGCACCCAAGCACCGGTCCACCCACATATCAAATTATCAAAGTATCAAACGCGAATCATATGAAC
>NW_025272230.1:0-1368 GCF_018294505.1 Triticum aestivum | reverse complement strand
TCCTCTGTTTCCCCTCCCGCGACCGAACGGAGCCGCCGCCACCGACGAGAGCCACCGTGGCTACCGGCCACCCCACGCCTCACCGACGCCCCAGGGAGCTCTGCCCCGACCCCCTCTTCCTCCCCACCGATCCACGGCCCTCCGGAAGCCCTGCAGCTTCGCCCTCAAGCTCGCCCCCAACCTTCGGCCGCCGGCGAACTTTCGAGGATTCGCGAGCTCCGATGCCTCCCCGAGCTCGCCGAGGCCACCGCTGCACCCGCTGTGAGCTCCTGCTCCCAACCCCTCTCTCCTCGCCGTTGAATCCCTCCTCTATCCCCCCTGGACACCGCGGCGGAAGCTCACCGCCGTCACGCCTGTCGCCGCCGTCGTTGCAGGTCACCGAACTCGCGTCCGAGCACGATCTCGAGCTCGTGGATCTCCCAGGAGCCCGCCCAGCCTCTCAGCTCGCTCGCTCGCCAAGCGTAGCCCCGTGCCCGTGCTGGCCCGAACTCCGGTCGCCGCCGCGGGCCCCGTTCCGGTGAGCTCGGGCCACCTCAGCCCCTGCCGTTTGCACAGATGGATGCGGGCGACTCCCAGCTACGCGTAGAGCCCCTCAGTCGCCGATTTGGTCGCCGAAGGAGCGTTTCCGACGCCCTCCGCCGTTGCTGGCGTCGCCGGCGACAAGCCGCGGGTCAACTCCGGCGGGTTTGACCCGGGGTTTGACCCCCTGACGTGTGGGCCCAGGTGCCTGCTATATTAGTGTTAGATTAGTTAGCGCTAATTAACCTAGCTAATTAGATAGGCCACTGACATGCGGGCCCCGCCCGGCTAACTAAGTTAGTTAGGGCTAACTAACCTGGTTAGTTGACTGGGTCACTGACCAGTGGACCCCACTGGTCAGGTTTGACCTGAATCTGCCCCGTTGACCTAATGACGTCAAGGTGATGTCATGCTGACGCAGTAAAGTATTTCTGGAATTAAAATAAATTAGGAAATGATTTATAATTCCAGAATATATTCTAAACTTCAATAAATCATAGAAAATTAACCGTAACTCCAAATTAAATAATTTATATATGAAAAATTATCAGAAAAATTCAAGGAATCCATCTGTACCATTTTCATGCATGTTAGAACAACTTATAGCTGCTGTTTAGCACAAATCAATTAAATGGCATTTGAATAATCACATATGGAGTTTGAATTTGAATCTTGTATTCAAACCAACTTCATTTAATCTGTTGCTAGTTGCATTAGCCCAAGACACATTCATTTTGCCATGTCATGATCATGCATCATATTGTGCATTGCATTGATTGTGTTCCCTTCTGTGTTGCCGGTATTTGTCCCCTCTCGATAGACGTGATACCGATGATGTGATCGTTGACA
>NW_025272229.1:0-1368 GCF_018294505.1 Triticum aestivum | reverse complement strand
TTTGAAAATGTATGAACAAATTCGTATTTGAAAATGTATGACCAAATAACAAGAAGTCTCTTGTGCCTCCAACACACCAAGTACAATGGTAATTTGTATAGGTGCACTAATTCGGTGAAGAGAGGGTAATAAGAGCATAGTAATGATAGTAGATATTGTATTTTGTAATAGGAACAATAGAAAATAGCAAGGTAGCAAGTAAAAAAGTGAGCACAAACAGTATTGCAATGCTTGAAAATGGGGCCTAGGGTCCGTACTTTCGCTAGTGCAATCTCTCAACAATGCTAATATAATTGGATCATATAACCATCCATCAACGTGAGATGAAGAATCACTCCAAAGTTCCTATCTAGCGGAGAACATAAGACGAAATTGTTTGTAGGGTATGAAACCACCTCAAAGATATTCTTTCCGATCAATCTATCCTAGAGTTTGTACCAAAATAACACCAAGCTATTCTTTCCGATCGATCTAACCAAGAGTTCGTACTAAAATAACACCATATGATATGCATCAACCAACTCTAATGTCACCTAGATACTCCAATGTCACCACAAGTATCCATGAGTTAATTATACGATACACATCAAACAATTTCAGATTCATAATACTCAATCCAACACAAAGAACTTCAAAGAGTGCCCCAACATTTATATCGGAGAATCAAAGACGAGAACGTGCATCAACCCCTATGCATAGATTACCCCAATCACCTCGGGAATCTGCTAGTTGAGTGCCAAAACACATATCAAGTGAATAAATATGATACCCCATTGTCACCATGGGTATTCATAGCAAGACATACATCAAGTGTTCTCAAATCCATAAAAGTATTCAATCTGATAAAAACGAAATCTCAAAGGGAAAACTCAATTCATCACAACAAGATAGAGAGGGGAAAACAACATATGATCCAACTATATTAACAAAGCCCGTGATACATCAAGATCGTGACATCTCAAGAACACAAGAGAGAGAGAGAGATTAAACACATAGCTACTGGTACAAATCCTCAGCCCCGAGGGTGGACTACTCCCTCCTCATCAGTAATCATGGTGGCTGGCGGGATGATGTAGATGGCCATCAGTGATGATTTCCCCCTCCGGAAGGGTACCAAAATTGGGTCTAGATTGGTTTTTCGTGGCTACAGAGGCTTGCGGCGGTGAAACTTCTGATCTAGGGTTACCCCAAGGGTTTTTGGAATATTTGGCAATTTATAGGGTGAAGAGGCGGTGCGGGAGGTCACCGAGGGGGGCACAACCACCCTGGGTGCGCCTGGGCTCCTGGGCACGCCCAGGTGGGTTGTGCCCACCTCAGGCCTCCCCTCTGGTACTTTTTAGCCCATCATGGGTCTTCTGGTCAAAAAAA
>NW_025272228.1:0-1368 GCF_018294505.1 Triticum aestivum | reverse complement strand
GCAAGTTTGGGTATATGCTTCTCACAAACCGGAGCTTCTCACAACAAGCATGATGGTTTTCGGTAGGGAACATCCCACCTTTGTGGACGAAACGATACCATTGCCTCTTATTGCTTTCAAATTTTTTTCTCGTGTCAACATAGAACAACAGGAGTGTTGTGTGATTTTTTGTGTTTTTTCGGGGTTCGTTTGGACATTTTTATGCATTAATTGAGTTTTCAATGCATTTTATGTGCATACTTCAAATTTGAACTACATGCACATGCTCCAGTGCATATAAATTGGTTGAAAAATCAAATATGTGTCCTTGGGTGCATGCTTAGGTCCCATACAAGAAATGAGAATGAATTTCAAACACCCGGGCACCGTTGATTGCTGGCAAAACACTGAGATGCCTGGTTTTTAAATTCTAGTAAATCCAAAACTCGTCTGAAATTCATGAAACTTGGCATGCTATCATGGAGCGGCATCAACATGCCGTGGTACAAATTTTGTCCCATTTGGGGCAAGTTTGGGTATATGCTTCTCTCAAACCGGAGCTTCTCACGGCAAGCATGATGGTTTTCAGTATGGAACATCCCACCTTTGTGAACGAAACGATATCCATTGCCTGTTATTGCTTTCAAAATTTTCTCTCGTGTCAACATAGAACAACAGGAGTGTTGTGTGATTTTTTTGTGATTTTTCGGGGTTCGTTTGGACATTTTTATGCATTAACTGAGTTTTCAATGCATTTTATGTGCATAATTAAAATTTGAACTACATGCACATGCTCCAGTGCATATAAATTGGTTGAAATAAAATTTGTGTCCTTGGATGCATGCTTAGATCCCATGCAAGAAATGGGAATGAATTTCAAATATCGGGGCACCGTTGATTGCCGGCAAAACATTGAGATGCCTGGTTTCTAAATTCTAGTAAATCCAAAATTCGTCTGAAATTCATGAAACTTGGCATGATATCATGGAGCGGCATCAACATGCCGTGGTACAAATTTTGTCCCATTTGGGGCAGGTTTGGGTATATGCTTCTCACAAACCGGAGCTTCTCACAACAAGCATGATAGTTTTCGGTAGGGAACGTCCCATCTTTGTGGACGAAACGATATCCATTGCCTCTTATTGCTTTCAAATTTATTCTCGTGTCAACATAGAACAACAGAAGTTTTGTGTGATTTTTTGTGATTTTTTGGGGTTCGTTTGGACATTTTTATTCATTAACTGAGTTTTCAATGCATTTTATGCGCATAATTAAAATTTGAACTACATGCACATGCTCCAGTGCATATAAATTGGTTGAAAAATCAAATCTATGTCCTTGGGTGCATGCTTAGGTCCCATGCAAGATATGGGAATGAATTTCAAACAC
>NW_025272227.1:0-1368 GCF_018294505.1 Triticum aestivum | reverse complement strand
AGCACATACCTTGACATGATCTTGAAGGTGTTCAAGATGGACCAGTCAAAGAAGGAGTTCTTGCCTGAGTTGTAAGGTACGAAGTTAAGACTTAAAGCTCGACCACGGCAGAATAGAGAGAAAGGACGAAGGTCGTCCCCTATGCTTAAGACGTAGGCTCTTCAGTATGCTATGCTGTGTACCGCACCTGAAGTGTGCCTTGCCATGAGTCAGTCAAGGGGTACAAGAGTGATCCAAGAATGGCTCACAGGACAGCGGTCAAAGTTATCCTTAGTAACTAGTGGACTAAGGAATTTTCTCGATTATGGAGGTGGTAAAAGAGTTCGTCGTAAAGGTTATGTCGATGCAAGCTTAACACCTATCCGGATAGCTCTGAGTAGAGAGACCGGATACATATAATGGAGCAATAATTTAGAATAGCTCAAAGTAGAACAGTTATTTGGAATAGCTCCAAATAGAGCGTGGTAGCTGCATCTAGGAGATGACATAGAGATTTGTAAAGCACACACGGATCTGAAAGGTTCAGACCCGTTGACTAAAACCTCTCTCACAAGCAACATGATCAAACATAAAACTCATTGAGTGTTAATCACATAGTGATGTGAACTAGACTACTGACTCTAGTAAACTCTTGGGTATTAGTCACATGGTGATGTGACCTGTGAGTGTTAATCACATGGCGATGTGAACTGGATTATTGACTCTAGTGCAAGTGGGAGACTGTTGGAAATATGCCCTAGAGGCAATAATAAAAGTATTATTATTATATTTCCTTGCTCATGATAATTGTCTTTTATTCATGCTATAATTGTATTATCCGGAAATCGTAATACACGTGTGAATACATAGACCACAATATGTCCCTAGTGAGCCTCTAGTTGACTAGCTCGTTGTGATCAACAGATAGTCATGGTTTCCTGGCTATGGACATTGGATGTCGTTGATAACGGGATCACATCATTAGGAGAATGATGTGATGGACAAGACCCAATCCTAAGACTAGCACAAAAGATCGTGTAGTTCATTTGCTAGAGCTTTGCCAATGTCAAGTATCTCTTCCTTCGACCATGAGAGCGTGTAACTCCTGGATACCGTAGGAGTGCTTTGGGTGTATCAAACGTCACAACGTAACTGGGTGACTATAAAGGTGCACTACAGGTATCTCCGAAAGTATCTATTGTTTTATGCGGATCAAGACTGGGATTTGTCACTCCGTGTAAACGGAGAGGTATCTCTGGGCCCACTTGGTAGGACATCATCATATGCGCAATGTGACCAAGGAGTTGATCACGGGATGATGTGTTACGGAACGAGTAAAGTGACTTGCCGGTAACGAGATTGAACAAGGTATTGGATACCGACGATCGA
>NW_025272226.1:0-1368 GCF_018294505.1 Triticum aestivum | reverse complement strand
ACTTTCAGGGCCAAAAAGTCCTGCTTAAGGCCATATTTGAGGGCACTCCGGGCCTCCTAGCGCGAGCGGGCAGTATTTTCTGGATTCGCGCACTCGCCGCGAGCAGTTTGAGTACTTATGGGTCCGACACGGACTCCGAATGACAAAATTATGACCGTTTTAGTGAACATCTGTCCATTCTATGGCAGTCCTTGAAAGTACTTCATTTTCTCGTGCGCTTTTTACCTGATTGCCCCAAAATTTCTTGTCCTCTATAGAGGAGATATCGTTTCCACATATATATTGACCAATGCCAGGAATGCCCTTTTGTTCTTGGCTTTCACGCGCGTGAGTTACAACATTCCATCCGGCGAAAACAAGGAGAATAAGGCATATAGCCGCTGGATTTTGTTCAATTTACGGCCAAATGAGATTGCCCGGATCATAGAGCATATGCAGAAAGGTACGTTTGTCCCTACCAGGGGGGCTAATGTTTATAAGCAACATAATCTCTCGAATTTCCTTCAAAAGGAAGTGCCAATGGGTTAAAAAACTTGTCTGAAAAACAACGACGAATGATGTTCTTTGACTTTCAGGGCCAAAAAGTCCTGCTTATGGCCGTATTTGAGGGCACTCCGGGCCTCCTGGCGCAAGCGGAGAGTATTTTCTGGATTCACGCGCTCGCCGCGAGCTGTTTGAGTACTTGTGGGTCCGACACGGACTTCGAATGAAAAAATTATGACCGTTTTAGTGAACATCTCTCCACTCTATGGCAGTCCTTGAAAGTACTTCATTTTCTCGTGCGCTTTTTGCCTGATTGCCCTAAAATTTCTTGTCCTCTATAGAGGAGATATCGCTTCCACATATATACTGACCGATGCCAGGAATTCCCTTTTGTTCTTGGCTTTCACGCGCGTGAGTTATAGCATGCCATCCGGCGAAAACAAGGAGAATAAGGCATATAGCCGCTAGATTTTCTTCAATTTACGGCCAAATGAGATTGCCCGGATCATAGAGCATCTGCAAAAAGGTACGTTTGTCCCTACCAGGGGGGCTAATGTCTATAAGCAACATAATCTCTCGAATTTCCTTCAAAAGGAAGTGCCAATGGGTTAAGAAACTTGTCTGAAAAACAGCGACGAATGATGTTCTTTGACTTTCAGGGCCAAAAAGTCCTGCTTAAGGCCGTATTTGAGGGCACTCCGGGCCTCCTAGCGCAAGCGGGGAGTATTTTATGGATTCGCACACTCGCCGCGAGCAGTTTGAGTACTTATGGGTCCGACACGGACTCCGAATGACAAAATTATGACCGTTTTAGTGAACATCTGTCCATTCTATGGCAGTCCTTGAAAGTACTTCATTTTCTCGTGCGCTTTTTGCCTGATTGCC
>NW_025272225.1:0-1368 GCF_018294505.1 Triticum aestivum | reverse complement strand
TGTTTGTCCTTGGGAAGGATATACCCCTGAAATAAGTGTTCAAAAACATTTTCCTTTCCATTGATCTTTTTAATCTGATAATCATACTATCCTTCCCATTGTATTGATTAACATTTCTGGTAATCTGACTTATCTGAGCAGTGGCATTTCCCTGCTTAGCTAAGCACCTTGTTGTACCACTCTGTCAGTAAGACCCTGTTACTATTGTTAATGACATTCCGGTAGCCACTGATGGACGAGAACTTTGCCTATTAGTCCGCCTCGTTCAACGAGCAGGAAAATGGTTCTCTTCGTCCCTCGCCCTTGGTACCGATGTTGTTGCCGACATAAATGATAGGCTATAACCCTCATGGTGGGCCCATAACCCATAGTTCCACAGGATCGAAACCTGACTCTCATGTACAACCCTGTTTCCAAAGTTACTCCTCACGCTTGGCTTCATATGTAATTCACGAGCCACCTTTCGGGGAATCATCAATTCTGGTATTAAACATAATACCTATACCCGTTGCCTTGTTTCAGGCAACGACGATTGTCTATCCGTTTCAAACTTCTTATGGTACCTTCTTACTTTGCTCTCGATGTGTTTTATTTGTTCAACTCGAGAGATACCCTTATGATCATTCTTGGGATACCCCCAAATGAATTTCCCTTATAACATTCGATTGTTGTAAAGCTGCCCCTTACCTATTCGTAAGTACGATGGAGTTCCCGAAGAAAGGACGACAACTTCATCATGATGACCTGAAACAACAGAATGAAGACATCAATGTAATGGATCAACCTCTTCGAGAAGAACAACCAAGACCAAGAACACTCCCTAGAATTTCGTAACCCGAAGCTTCCCCCTTTACTTCCCTCTTAAATCTCGGGACGAGATTTCTTGTAGTGGAGGAGAATTGTGACGCCCGGGTAATTAAGCTACAGTGATCCTCTGCTAATGATGCCACATCACCTCGATTATAGTTGCTAATCTCGAGTTAGTTCGAGACCGATTCAAATTCAAATTCAAAATCAGGCTAACAATAAGACTTTTCAAATTTTAAAACTAAAATGTTCGGAGTGAACCAATCAATTCATAGGAAATTATGGTGGAGGAAACACATTTATTGTAAAAGGTTTAAATGCACTTAGGTAATTAAAGCAGTAGGTAAAACAATTATATAAATGCCTTTTTATTTATAAAATATCAGAATATCTTATTTAGTTGCCTGAAATTAATAGGTGAGTAGCATAATTATTATTGCTAAATTGGGACTTGCTTTTAGGTTTTATAAAACTGTAATGAATCAAAATGAAATAAAAATAGAAAAGAAAAGTAGAAAGAAAACGAAACTAACAAAATAAAAGGCAAAGCAACCCCCCCCC
>NW_025272224.1:847-1368 GCF_018294505.1 Triticum aestivum | reverse complement strand
ATGGTGCATTTTGAACACACACAAAATCAGGAGTTCAAATAAGTTTTAAAAATGAAATCCCTTTGTAACATACGAGTTTCCGTATGAAATCCTGATACTTTGAAAGAGATTGTCCGTTTTGTACACGAAGTGCATCCAGTTTTGCCGTAACCCTCTCAACTTTCTTGCACATGCTATGTGGATGAAAGGATGATACCATGCCAACTTTCAACCTTTTCAGAGTTCATTTGAAATGCTTTTCAATTTTAGGGTCTTATAGCTCAAAATAATTAGATAATGCATGAAAAATAACAAATGAAGTCAGAAAGGATTGAAAAATGATGATGTGGCTTTGGATGGTGCATTTTGAACACACAAAAAGTCAGGAGTTCAAATAAGTTTAAAAAAATGAAATCCCTTTGTAACAGACGAGTTTCCGTATGAAATCTTGATACTCTGAAAGAGATTGTCCGTTTTGTACACGAAGTGCATCCAGTTTTTGCCGTAACCCTCTCAACTTTCTTGCACATGCTATGTGGACG
>NW_025272224.1:0-837 GCF_018294505.1 Triticum aestivum | reverse complement strand
GAAATGATGATACCAGGCCAAGTTTCAACCTTTTCAGAGTTCATTTGAAATGCTTTTCAATTTTAGGGTCTTATAGCTCAAAATAATTAGCAAATGCATGAAAAATAACAAATGAAGTCAGAAAGGATTGAAAAATGATGATGTGGTTTTGAATGGTGCATTTTGAACACACAAAAAGTCAGGAGTTCAAATAAGTTTTAAAAAATGAAATCCCTTTGTAACAGACGAGTTTCCGTCTGAAATCCTGATACTTTGAAAGAGATTGTCCGTTTTGTACACGAAGTGCATCCAGTTTTTGCCGTAACCCTCTCAACTTTCTTGCACATGCTATGTGGATGAAATGATGATACCATGCCAACTTTCAACCTTTTCAGAGTTCATTTGAAATGCTTTTCAATTTTAGGGTCTTATAGCTCAAAATAATTAGAAAATGCATGAAAAATAACAAATGAAGTCAGAAAGGATTGAAAAATGATGATGTGGCTTTGAATGGTGCATTTTGAACACACACAAAATCAGGAGTTCAAATAAGTTTTTAAAAATGAAATCCCTTTGTAACAGACGAGTTTTCGTGTGAAATCCTGATACTTTGAAAGAGATTGTCCGTTTTCTACACGAAGTGCATCCAGTTTTTGCCGTAACCCTCTCAACTTTCTTGCACATGCTATGTGGATGAAATGATGATACCATGCCAACTTTCAACCTTTTCAGAGTTCATTTGAAATGCTTTTCAATTTTAGGGTCTTATAGCTCAAAATAATTAGATAATGCATGAAAAATAACAAATGTAGTCAGAAAGGATTGAAAAATGATGATGTGGCTTTGAATGGTGCATTT
>NW_025272223.1:0-1368 GCF_018294505.1 Triticum aestivum | reverse complement strand
AGAGGACAAGGGTGAATAAGAAGCCGAGGGGGTCCATTGGTTTCGGGCCCAATGTGTGGTAGTAGCTGAATCTTAAATCACGCATACAGATCTCAGTTCTTAGGGACGGTCTCAATGAAACAACCCACCATGTACTCCTACATGGCCTCCCATCGATACCTTTACCAAATCGTATTCAACACTTTACTCTCCTTACCGACACACACACTTTCACTCCAGTTCATCACCCTGATGAGCCAGACCTGACACAACTCTAAGCATAGCAAGCATAGCATTGTAGGAACACAACATGGCTCAATCAACTCCTACACATGCTAGTGGGTTTCATCTAGTTACTGTGGCAATGACAGGTCATGCAGAGGAAAATGGGTTCAACTACCGCAACACACACAGCAGTTTGAATCGCGTTGTCTTAATGCAGTAAACGAGAGCAGAAGCGAGAAGATGGGTTTGTATCGAAATGATCAATGGGTTGCTTGCCTGACAGAGTGGTGGTGGGATACTGCCCTTCAGTTGGATACCCGTGAATATGCTCGGCGGCAGGACCTACCACGATGAGCATACCGAAGCACAATCAACACCAAGCAAGTGCAACAATATGATGCATGCATGAGACATGGCAAAATGGATGTATTGGGATAATGCAACTAAGGTCAGAAAGGTTTGGACTAATTTGAATCAAAGATTCAAATTCCAAGTTCATAAATGGCCCATAATAATGCCTTATCTTGTTCTGTATAAAACAGTAGGTTAACTTGCTTAATCATGCATGAAACCAGTACAGATGGATAGAATGGATTTTTCTGATCATTTTTCATATATAAATCTTTTCATTCTGAGCTATAGATTATTTTCTATGATTTTTTGAAGTTTGTGATAATTTCTGGAATTTCCAATATAAGAATAATTCCACTAAAAGCTTTACTGCGTCAGCCTGACGTCAGTGTGACGTCAGCAGGTCAACGGGGTCGTCCAGGTCAATCCTGACGTGTGGGTCCCCTGTGTCAGTGTCACTGTTAGGTAATTAGTTAATTAGGATTAGTTTTAACTCTAACTCAGATTAGTTAGCAGGCGGGCCCCACTCGTCAGTGACCCTGGGGGGTTAAACCGTGGTCAAACCACGTTGACTCGCCGGCGTTTAGCCGCCGGCGACGTCCAGACACGGCGGTGGAGTGCGGGATCCCTCTCCGGCGACCAAAAGGACGGCGGAGAGTACCTACGTGTAGCTGGGGGCGAACCGCGTCGACTGGTGGTGGTAGTGGAGCTCGGGGTCGCCGGAATCGACGCCGGCGACGAGCCGTGCGGCTGCCGGAGTACGGGCGTGGTTGAAACCGTAGCTAGAGAGCACGGCGAGGGACATGCGATGGC
>NW_025272222.1:0-1368 GCF_018294505.1 Triticum aestivum | reverse complement strand
CACGTTGTTTAGCATCAAAATTAACCTTCTCCGAAGATGGAAGAGGCAACAAATCAATAGGTGCACGAGGTAGGAAACCATACACAACTTCAAAAGGGCACATCTTAGTAGTAGAATGCAATGAACGATTATAAGCAAATTCAATATGAGGCAAACATTCCTCCCACATTTTCTTATTATTCTTCAAAACAGCCCTAAGCATAGTAGACAACGTTCTATTGACTACTTCAGTTTGTCCATCAGTTTGGGGGTGACAAGTAGTACTAAAAAGCAGTTTAGTCCCCAACTTAGCCCATAAACATCTCCAAAAATGGCTAAGAAATTTAGTATCACGATCTGAAACAATAGTATTTGGCACACCATGCAAGCGAATAATTTCACGAAAGAACAAATCAGCAACATTAACAGCATCATCGCTTTTATGACATGGTATAAAGTGTGCCATTTTCGAGAATCTATCCACGACAACAAATATGCTATCCCTCCCTTTCTTTGTTCGAGGTAAACCTAAAACAAAGTCCATAGATATATCCTCCCAAGGAACACTAGGTACAGGCAAAGGCATATATAAACCATAAGGATTGAGTCGTGACTTAGCTTTTTGACATGTAGTGCATCGAGCAATAAAACCCTCAACATCCCGTCTCATCTTTGGCCAAAAGAAATGTGTAGCAAGTACGTCCTCCGTCTTCTTCACGCCAAAGTGTCCCATTAATCCTCCTCCATGCGCCTCCTGCAACAACAAAAGACGAACGGAGCTAGCTGGAATGCATAGCTTGTTAGCACGAAACACAAATCCATCGTTAACGACAAACTTGTTCCACATTCTTCCTTCTTTACAATTCTGCATTACATCTTTAAAATCAGCATCATGCACATATTGAACTTTGATGGTCTCCAAACCAAATATTTTGAAGTCAAGTTGTGAAAGCATAGTATAGCGACGAGACAATGCATCAGCAATAACATTTTCTTTTCCCTTCTTGTGTTTAATGACATAAGGGAAAGTCTCAATGAATTCAACCCATTTAGCATGTCTACGATTCAGTTTAGCTTGACTTTTAATATGTTTCAAAGATTCATGATCAGAATGTATAACAAATTCTTTGGGCCATAAATAATGTTGCCATGTTTCGAAAGTCCGAACAAGAGCATATAATTCTTTATCATAAGTAGAATAATTCAGACTAGGCCCACTCAATTTTTCAGAAAAGTATGCAACAGGTTTGCCATCTTGTAATAACACACCTCCTAATCCAATTCCACTAGCATCACATTCAAGCTCAAAAGTCTTATTAAAATCAGGAAGTTGGAGTAAAGGAGCATGTGTCAACTTATCTTTCAATACCGTGAAGGCTTCTTCCTGTG
>NW_025272221.1:0-1368 GCF_018294505.1 Triticum aestivum | reverse complement strand
GTGTCGGTCATCAACAATCACAGTTCGGGCTGATTCTGGCCCGTTTCTTGGACTATTACTCTGTTCTGGGGTCCCGGAGTCATTTCCATGATTGACGAACCTCGGGGTGCGTTTACGTGTCGATCATCAACACTCACATATTTGGCCGATTCTTGTCCGTTTCGTGGACTATTACTCGCCGTTTTGGGGACCCAGAGCGATTTCCACGATTGATGAACCCCGGGGTGCGTTTATGTGTCAGTTGTCAACACTCACAGTTTTGTCCAATTCTGACCCGTTTCGTGGACTATTACTCATCGTCTTCGGGTCCCGAAGCGATTTCCATAGTTGTTGAACCCCAAGGTGTGTTTACGTGTTGATCATCAACACTCGTAGTTTTGGGCGATTCTGGCCCGCTTCATGCACTATTACTCACCATTCCGGGGTCCCGGAGTGATTTCCATGGTTATCGAACTCCTAGGTGCGCTTACGTGTCGATCATCAACACTCGCGGTTTCGGCCGTTTCCTGCCCGTTTCATGGACTATTACTCACCGTTTTGGGGTCCCAAAGCGATTTTCGTTTCATGGACTATTACTCGCGGTTTCGAGCACTATTACTCAGCGTTTTGGGGACCCAAAGCGCTTTCCACGATTGATGAACCCTGGGGTGCGTTTATGTGTCCGTCGTCAACACTCACAGTTTTGTCCAATTCTGACCCGTTTTGTGGACTATTATTCACCGTTTTGGGGTCCCGAAGCGATTTTCATAGTTGTTGAACCCCAAGGAGTGCTTACGAGTTGGTCATCAACACTTGCAGTTTTGGCTGATTCTGGCCCGTTTCATGGACTCTTACTCACCGTTTTTGGGCCCCAAAGCGATTTTCATGGTTGTCGAACTCCAAGCTGCGCTTATGTGTCGGTCATCAACAATCACAGTTCGGGCTGATTCTGGCCCGTTTCTTGGACTATTAATCTTTTTGGGGTGCCGGAGTCATTTCCACGATTGACGAACCCCGGGATGCGTTTACGTGTCAATCATCAACACTCACATATTTGGCCGATTCTTGTCCGTTTCGTGGACTATTACTCGCCGTTTTGGGGACCCAGAGCGATTTCCACGATTGATGAACCCCGGGATGCGTTTATGTGTTGGTCTTCAACTCTCACAGTTTTGTCCAATTCTGGCCCGTTTCCTGGACTATTACTCAATGTTTTGGGGTCCCGAAGCGATTTTCATAGTTGTTGAACCCCAAGGTGTGCTTACGTGTTGGTCATCAACACTTGCAGTTGTGGCCGATTCTGGCCCGTTTCATGGTCTATTACTCACCGTTATTGGGCCCCAAAGCGATTTCCATGGTTGTCGAACTCCAAGGTGCGCTTACGTGTCG
>NW_025272220.1:0-1368 GCF_018294505.1 Triticum aestivum | reverse complement strand
GGGCTCAGGCTCTTTTATCGCCTTCATATCCGCCTTCCATTTCTCATAATCAGCAGACGCGGCCAATTTGGTTTCAGCTTCACTAAGTTCCCAAGGCCTTGGGAGGAGAGGCTTCAGTGATGGCTCCGGTACCCTTGTGGTCTTAGGTACATAAGGGTCCGGGTTAATAGTCCAGGAGCGGGTTTCCTTGCTGTCCGCCTGCTTCTGCTTCTTCGCCGGAGGTGGATTGGGGGGCGTCGTACCCGCCGGAGGAGGATTGGGGGGCGTCGTACCCGCCGGAGGTTGTGGATCGGGGGACGGCGTCGAATGGCGTGAAGGAGGTGTAGGTGAACCACCACGACCACCACCACCGCCACCACCGCCACCACCATCGGAGGGGGGTGGACTTGCTAGCCTTGGCGCCTCGCCTGGAAACACTATGTACTTCTTTTTCCATAGAATGAGCTGGCGCTTGACATCTCCAAGTCTTCTCTCCCCTTCGGGTGTAGGTTTGTCAATCTCCAGGTCCTCAAACCCTTGGACTATGTCTTCCACCGTGACACGAGCATAACCATATGCAATGGGGTTGTTGTGGTGGAGTGCTCCAGGTGTACAGGGTAAAGCACTGCCGCTAGCTACCTTCGTGGAAACGTTCCCCACGGGATAATGCAGATCACATTCTTTCATCTCCTTTACATCATCCACGGGGTAGTGAGGCTCCGGTGCACGAATCTCGATCATCGGTGCACTAGCACCAGGCGGGGCATCCGTGGAAGCCACGCTGCTTCTCCGCTGCTGGCTTCCGCGATCCGCTTCATGATCTTCATGCGGCCCTGCAGCCGATTTTTCTTTTACTAGTTCATGCACGATCTGCTTCAACTCATGGAGTTCCAATGCAAACTTCGTCATAAGATCTGCATCTCGGTCCGTCTTTCTCTTACGGCTTCTGTAACAGTACGGGTCATTGTCCTGGGAAAACCCTACTTTCCACGGAACTTTGCCTTTGCCTCGTACACGTCCTCCGTGTTCATCATTCCCGAGGGCTGTTGTCAGTGCGTCTTTCTCTCTGTTGAACTTGATCAAGCCCTCTTGAGCTTGGGTCATTGCATCAATAAGGGCTTGGGTGGGAGCAAACTGTCTCTGCCGGTGAACACACACCCCTGTCTCCGGGTCTAGCGATCCCCCATGCCCGTACCACCAGCTTTTGGCCCTTGGGTCCCATCCCTCTGTACCTAGAGGGATTCCTCGCACCCTCAGGTCCTCCTCCATCTTCTGCCACCTAGGCTCCGAAAGGCGGTATCCTCCTGGCCCCATAATATGATGGAACTTTTTCTTACTCGCATTATCCTTATTTTTTTCGATATTTCCTTGAAATGCTCCGATTGCTTT
>NW_025272219.1:0-1368 GCF_018294505.1 Triticum aestivum | reverse complement strand
CCGACACGTAGACGCACCCCGGGGTTCGTCAATCGTGGAATTCACTTCGAGACCCCAAAACTGAGTAATAGTCCAAGAAACGGATCAGAATCGGCCCACACTGCGAGTCCGGACGACCAACACGTAAGCACTCCTTGGGATTCGACAACCATGGAAATCGCTCTGGGACACCCAAACAATAATTAATAGTCCACGAAACGGGTCAGAATCGCCAAAAACCGCGAGTGTTGATGACCGACACGTAGACGCACCACGGGGTTCGTCAAGTGCTGAAATCACTCCGGGACCCCAAAATAGTGAGTGATAGTCCATGAAACGGGCCAGAATCGGCCAAAACTGCGATTGTTGATGACCGACACGTAAGTGCACCTTGGGGTTCAATAACTATGGAAATCACTACGGGACCCCAAAACGGTGAGTAATAGACCATGAAACGGGTCACAATCGACCAAAAACGCGAGTGTTGATGGCCGACACGTAGACGCACCCCGGGGTTCGTCAATCGTGGAATTCACTTCGAGACCCCAAAACTGAGTAATAGTCCAAGAAACGGATCAGAATCGGCCCACACTGCGAGTCCGGACGACCAACACGTAAGCACTCCTTGGGATTCGACAACCATGGAAATCGCTCTGGGACACCCAAACAATAATTAATAGTCCACGAAACGGGTCAGAATCGCAAAAACCGCGAGTG
This sequence comes from Triticum aestivum, assembly GCF_018294505.1. Lineage (NCBI taxonomy): Eukaryota > Viridiplantae > Streptophyta > Magnoliopsida > Poales > Poaceae > Triticum > Triticum aestivum. Next base: position 672 of record NW_025272219.1, on the reverse strand, counting down.
TTGATGACCGACACGTAGACGCACCACGGGGTTCGTCAAGTGCTGAAATCACTCCGGGACCCCAAAATAGTGAGTGATAGTCCATGAAACAGGCCAGAATCGGCCAAAACTACGATTGTTGATGACCGACACGTAAGTGCACCTTGGGGTTCAATAACTATGGAAATCACTACGGGACCCCAAAACGGTGAGTAATAGACCACGAAACCGGTCACAATCGACCAAAAACGCGAGTGTTGATGGCCGACACGTAGACGCACCCCGGGGTTCGTCAATCGTGGAATTCACTTCGAGACCCCAAAACTGAGTAATAGTCCAAGAAACGGATCAGAATCGGCCCACACTGCGAGTCCGGACGACCAACACGTAAGCACTCCTTGGGATTCGACAACCATGGAAATCGCTCTGGGACACCCAAACAATAATTAATAGTCCACGAAACGGGTCAGAATCGCCAAAAACCGCGAGTGTTGATGACCGACACGTAGACGCACCACGGGGTTCGTCAAGTGCTGAAATCACTCCGGGACCCCAAAATAGTGAGTGATAGTCCATGAAACGGGCCAGAATCGGCCAAAACTGCGATTGTTGATGACCGACACGTAAGTGCACCTTGGGGTTCAATAACTATGGAAATCACTACGGGACCCCAAAACGGTGAGTAATAGACCA
>NW_025272218.1:0-1369 GCF_018294505.1 Triticum aestivum | reverse complement strand
TACTCAGTGTTTTGGGGACCCAGAGCGATTTCCACGATTGATGAACCCCGGGTGCGTTTATGTGTCCGTCGTCAACACTCACAGTTTTGTCCAATTCTAACCTGTTTCATGGACTATTACTCACCGTTTTGGGGTCCCGAAGCGTTTCCATAGTTGTTGAACTCCAAGGTGTGCTTACGTGTTGATCATCAACACTCGCAGTTTTGGCCGATTCTAGCCCATTTCATGGACTATTAATCATCGTTTTGGGGTCCCAAAGCGATCTCCATGGTTGTCGAACTCCAAGGTGCGCTTACTTGTCGGTCATCAAGAATCACAGTTTGGGCCGATTCTGGCCCGTTTCTTGGACTATTACTCTACTTTGGGGTGTCAGAGTCATTTCCACGATTAACGAACCCCGAGGTGCGTTTACGTGTCGGTCATCAACACTCACATATTCGGCCGATTCTAGTCCGTTTCATGCACTATTACTCAGCGTTTTGGGGATCCAGAGCAATTTCCACGATTGATGAACCCCGTGGTGCGTTTATGTGTCCGTCGTCAACGTTGACAGTTTTGGCCAATTCTGACATGTTTCGTGGACTATTAGTCACCGTTTTGGGGTCTTGAAGCGATTTCCATAGGTTTTGAACCCCAAAGGTGTGCTTGCGTGTCGGTCATCATCACTCGCAGTTTTGGCCGATTCTGGCCCGTTTCATGGACTATTACTCACCGTTTTGGGGTCCCAAAGCGATTTCCATGGTTGTCGACCTCCAAGGTGCGCTCATGTGTCGGTCATCAACAATCATAGTTTGGGTCGATTCTTGCCCGTTTCTTGGACTATTACCCTATTTTGGGGTCTCGGAGTCATTTCCACGATTGACGAACCCCAGGGTGCGTTTACGTGTCGGTCATCAACACTCACATATTCGGCTGAATCGTGTCCGTTTCGTGCACTATTACTCAGTGTTTTGGGGACCCAGAGCGATTTCCACGAGTGATGAACCTCGGGTGCGTTTATGTGTCCGTCGTCAACACTCACAGTTTTGTCCAATTCTAACCTGTTTCATGGACTATTACTCACCGTTTTGGGGTCCCGAAGCGATTTCCATAGTTGTTGAACTCCAAGGTGTGCTTACGTGTTGATCATCAACACTCGCAGTTTTGGCCGATTCTAGCCCGTTTCATGGACTATTAATCACCGTTTTGGGGTCCCAAAGCGATCTCCATGGTTGTCGAACTCCAAGGTGCGCTTACTTGTCGGTCATCAAGAATCACAGTTTGGGCCGATTCTGGCCCGTTTCTTGGACTATTGCTCTACTTTGGGGTGTCGGAGTCATTTCCACGATTAACGAACCCCGAGGTGCGTTTACGTGTCGGTCATCAACAC
>NW_025272217.1:0-1369 GCF_018294505.1 Triticum aestivum | reverse complement strand
ATACTTCTGTCTGCTGCAGTAGGTACTTCAGTCACCCTTTCCCTTCTTGTTCTGTGATCAAAACCACGATGAGAATGCAATACACACCAAAGAATATCATATACAAGAATTGCAGAAATTAAACAAGGTCAGACCCACACTATCTATTCTTTCTTCATGGCGGAATATCATATACAAGCACGAATTTTGTTCACATTTATATAGCAACAAATATTTATACACTCATATAGTAGCACTAAGTATATTGCACTTAGAAGAAGATTTGCTTTTACATCCCACCCAACTTAACAATCTAGTAGAGTTGTGATTTATTAATATTGTCTTTCCTTTGCAGGTTCATGTCAAGTCGATCGAGGATTTCGCGCAGCTGGGTTGTTTCGATGAGAACCAAGACAAGCAGCAGCCCACCAAAGCTTCTTCTACCCAGCAACAACCCACTAAACCCTTTTCTACCCAGCCGCAACCCGCTAAGGCTTCTTCCACCCAGCTACCGGCCAGAGGGCACCAAGGCCTCATCATTCACACATCTACCTCTGACCAGGACGGCAAACAGCGTACTGTGGCCAAGATCAACTTCCTCAGCCTCTCAGGTTTGTGTTGCATCAGTACTGACGACTAGGAATTGATCATGGAAGGCCAACAGAGCAGCTAAACTGCATTCACCAAGTTAGAAAGAATATATGCTTAAACAAGTGATCATGATAGCATCGTTTGTTACACTAAATACAAACAAAAAACCACCACAGTTCAAAGTTACAAACTGGGATTCAAACAAGGCAATACATACTCGAGCATTAATTACATCCAGAGACTAAAACATCGATCGATTGATCGATCGAGGAAAAAATGCAGAGCAAGTTGCCAGGAATTCAGAGGACTCTCCCTCCCTACCTACCTACCTCATATGCGGTAATTGCCTTTGGCTCCTAGGTGCATATGCACAATCTTCAGTACTAGCTACAGTAGAAGCTAACTGTTCCATGAAACAACCACATTATACTCACAGCCTTAGCTACAGGTTGGAATCAAATGCATCTCCAGGTTTGGAGTACTGATTTCAATACAACACCACAAGCAAAGGACTGAAGGTGCAGCCACATTATTCCAGAATTAACTAGGATCCTCTTTCAATACAGTTATAGTAGCATCCTCTTCCTTATAGAATTAACCAGGGTAGCTTACCTTGGAGGAGCGGGCCGGGGTGGAGGAGGCGGTCGGAGAGGATAAGGATGCCGGGGAGTGGGGCGTGGGGAGGATGTCGGGGACGAGGTCCGGGTGGTGGTGGTGCTCCGGCGACGGTGGTGTGGACGGGGCGGCGTCCGGGCGGCGGGGTCGCGTCGAGGCGGCGAGGCAGCGTCGAGGTGGCGGG
>NW_025272216.1:0-1369 GCF_018294505.1 Triticum aestivum | reverse complement strand
AGGATTTCATACGGAAACTCGTCTGTTACAAAGGGATTTCATTTTTGAAAACTTATTTGAACTCCCGACTTTTTGTGTGTTCAAAATGCACCATTCAAAGCCACATCATCATTTTTCAATCCTCTCTGACTTTATTTGTTATTTTTCATGCATTTACTAATTATTTTGAGCTATAAGACCCTAAAATTGAAAAGCATTTCAAATGAACTCTGAAAAGGTTGAAAGTTGGCATGGTATCATCATTTCATCCACATAGCATGTGCAAGAAAGTTGAGAGGGTTACGGCAAAAACTGGATGCACTTCGTGTACAAAACGGACAATCTCTTTCAAAGTATCAGGATTTCATACGGAAACTCGTCCGTTACAAAGGGATTTCATTTTTGAAAACTTATTTGAACTCCCGACTTTTTGTGTGTTCAAAATGCACCATTCAAAGCCACATCATCATTTTTCAATCCTTTCTGGCTTCATTTGTTATTTTTCATGCATTTACTAATTATTTTGAGCTATAAGACCCTAAAATTGAAAAGCATTTCAAATGAACTCGGAAAAGGTTGAAAGTTGGCATGGTATCATCATTTCATCCACATAGCATGTGCAAGAAAGTTGAGAGGGTTACGGCAAAACTGGATGCACTTCGTGTACAAAACGGACAATCTCTTTCAAAGTATCAGGATTTCATACGGAAACTGGTTTTTACAAAGGGATTTCATTTTTTTAAACTTATTTGAACTCCTGACTTTTTGTGTGTTCAAAATGCACCATTCAAAGCCACATCATCATTTTTCAATCCTTTCTGACTTCATTTGTTATTTTTCATGCATTTACTAATTATTTTGAGCTATAAGACCCTAAAATTGACAAGCATTTCAAATGAACTCTGAAAAGGTTGAAAGGTTGCATGGTATCATCATTTCATCCACATAGCGTGTGCAAGAAAGTTGAGAGGGTTACGGCAAAAACTGGATGCACTTCGTGTACAAAACGGACAATCTCTTTCAAAGTATCAGGATTTCATACGGAAACTCGTCTATTACAAAGGGATTTCATTTTTGAAAACTTATTTGAACTCCCGACTTTTTGTGTGTTCAAAATGCACCATTCAAAGCCACATCATCATTTTTCAATCCTCTCTGACTTTATTTGTTATTTTTCATGCATTTACTAATTATTTTGAGCTATAAGACCCTAAAATTGAAAAGCATTTCAAATGAACTCTGAAAAGGTTGAAAGTTGGCATGGTATCATCATTTCATCCACATAGCATGTGCAAGAAAGTTGAGAGGGTTACGGCAAAAACTGGATGCACTTCGTGTACAAAACGGACAATCTCTTTCAAAGTATCAGGATTTCATACGGAAACTCGTC
>NW_025272215.1:0-1369 GCF_018294505.1 Triticum aestivum | reverse complement strand
ATGAACATAAAAAGGTTAAGGTTGCGGTTGGTTCTTTCACTGGTTATGCTTTGGTTTGGTGGAGTGAATATTGTCGGTTACACCCTGATTATATACCTACTACTTGGGATGATTTGAAACTTGCCATGCGACATACTTTCGTCCCTGCTTATTATACTAGTGACATGATTAAGAAGTTGCAACACTTAAAACAAGGTAGTGAAACTGTAACAAAATATTATGATGATTTACAAACTACCTTGTTGCATTCCTCTTTAGAAGAAAGTGAAGATGATTTTATGGATAGATTTTGGGGAGGATTAAACCGTGATATTCAAGAGATACTAATTCATGAAGAGTGTTATCCTATGGACCATTTGTTTCATCTTGCTTGCAAAGCTGAACAGGAAATAAAACGACGTGTTGGCCACGAGGAGAACAAGCGCACGGTGCACATTCCAAGAGTTGATATGATTGTTCCTTCAACTACTAGGCATACTATGACAACCACATCCGTTGTTGTCAGGACTACATCACCTCCACCATGTGACACATCGCCCTCGAGAGTGGCTACATCATCTAAGTTGATCATAAGAGGTAATGACAAAGGTACTGATCTTCCATCTCTACATGAGAATGATGAATGCCTTGTCAATTTGAATGCACCATCTGATGAGCTACCCACTACTTTGATCACACCACCTATTTTAGAGGACTACGTTGATAATTTGACTTTGCCATGTGATCAAACAACTAAAATACCAACAATTTTGAGTGCACCCATTGAATTAACTATTGATGCAAAAGAACCAATGTTTAATCATTTTGATATGACCTCTAATCTTGGTGATGATTCTGTGTTGAATGACTTATTGCATATTTGCTTATTTAAGCATGTTGTAGCATGTAAATTTGATGCAAGTAATGTTTATTCACCAATGTTGGGATGGTTTAATGATGAACATTGTCAATCTTTTGAAATGAATAATAGCTTCACTTATATGTGCAAACTGAGTTGCAATATTTTCATGCCTTCTACTTCTTGTGCTAATTTTTTGGCTTTAGATTTTATGAACTATGCAAGTTACTCATCTATTCATGTGTCATATATGCAAAAATCAAGGGAAGTAAAAATGGATGATATATACATATACAACATGTACACCTTGTCTCTTTTGTTAGCCACATTTCAGATTAAGCAACGCCGAGGACGGCTTTATTTTCAAGAAGGGGAGGATGATGAGGACATGACTACCTTGGATATGACCAAAAATATTGCATATATGCATATTTGTCAGGTGGTTTCTAGTGCAAACTATTCAATAATCTATTTATGTTATCCAGAACAAAAATACTTCACACACTTTTGTGTTTTGTCTAATTGCAGGTG
>NW_025272214.1:0-1369 GCF_018294505.1 Triticum aestivum | reverse complement strand
CGGAAGCAACAATATCTGAGTACAGACATAAGTTAAACAAGTTGCCTTAAGAAGGCTAGCACAAACTGGGATACAGATCGAAAGAGGCGCAGGCCTCCTGCCTGGGATCCTCCTAAACTACTCCAGGTCGTCGTCAGCGGGCAGCACGTAGTAGTAGGCACCTCCGGTGTAGTAGGGGTCGTCGTCGACGGTGGCGTCTGGCTCCTGGACTCCAGCATCTGGTTGCGACAACCAGGAAGAAGGAAAGGGGAAAAAAGGGGGGAGAAAGCAACCGTGAGTACTCATCCAAAGTACTCGCAAGCAAGGAACTACACTACATATGCATGGGTATATGTGTAAGGAGGCCATATCAGTGGACTGAACTGCAGAATGCCAGAATAAGAGGGGGATAACTAATCCTGTCGAAGACTACGCTTCTGGTCACCTTCGTCTTGCAGCATGTAGAATAAAGTAGATTGAAGTCCTCCAAGTAGCATCTCCAAGTAACATCTCCAAATAGCATCATCCTACCCGGCGACCCTCTCCTCGTATCCCTGAGGTAGAGCGACCACCGGTTGTATCTGGCACTTGGAAGGGTGTATTTTATTAAGTATCCGGTTCTAGTTGTCATAAGGTCAAGGTACAACTCCAAGTCGTCCTGTTACCGAAGATCACGGCTATTCGAATAGATTAACTTCCCTGCAGGGGTGCACCACATAGCCCAACACGCTCGATCCCATTTGGCCGGACACACTTTCCTGGGTCATGCCCGGCCTCGGAAGATCAACACGTCGTAGCCCCACCTAGGCACAACAGAGAGGCCAGCACGCCGGTCTAAACCTAAGCGCACAGGGGTCTGGGCCCATCGCCCATAGCACACCTGCACGTTGCGAGGGCGGCCGAAAGCAGACCTAGCCTAGTGGCGTTCCAGTCCAATTCGGCGCGCGCCGCTCCGTCGCTGACGTCTGAAGTGCTTCGGCTGATACCACGACGTCGGGATACCCATAACTACTCCCACGTAGATGGTTAGTGCGTATAGGCTCGTAGCCAGACTCAGATCAAATACCAAGATCTCGTTAAGCGTGTTAAGTATCCGCGAATGCCGAACAGGGCCAGGCCCACCTGTCTCCTAGGTGGTCTCAACCTGCCCTGTCGCTCCGCCACAAGTAACAGTCGGGGGCCGTCGGGAACCCAGGCCCACCTCTACCGGGATGGAGCCACCTGTCCTTTCAGCCCCCTCGTCAGAATCACTTGCGGGTACTCAATGAGCTGACCCGACTTTAGTCACCATCTGTATAGTATGTATGTATGTATAGTATATACCCGTGATCACCTCCCAAGTGATCACGGCCCGATAGTATAGCAAGGCAGACTGACAAGAATGTAGGGC
>NW_025272213.1:0-1369 GCF_018294505.1 Triticum aestivum | reverse complement strand
GCGGGAACCCTCTTCCTGGGTTTCCCGCCCTCAACATCGTCACCAGGGTCATCGCCTCTGATCTTATAACGCAATGCAGTGCATACCGGGCATTCATTCAAATTCTCGTATTCACCGCGGTAGAGGATGCAGTCGTTGATGCATGCATGTATCTTCAGAACCTCTAAACCTAGAGGGCAGACAACCTTCTTTGCTTCGTACGTACTGGCGGGCAACTCGTTATTCTTTGGAAACATATTCTTCAACATTTTCAGCAAGTTTTCAAATGCCGAGTCAGCTACACCTGCCTGTGCCTTCCATTTCAGCAAATCCAGTGTGCAGCCCAGCTTTTTCAGACCATCATCGCATCCAGGGTACAACGACTTTCTGTGATCCTCTAACATGCGATCCAAATTCTCCCTCTCCTTTTTAGTTTCGCAGCGTCTCCGTGCATCAGCAATGGTCCGACCAAGATCATCAACGGTCTCATCACGTGCCTCTTCTTCACCTTCACCTTCACCTTCACCTTCACCTTCCCCTTCACCTGCCCCTTCACCTTCCCCTTCACCTTTAGCATCCTCCATGAAAGTATCACCGAAATGAGCAAGATAGCTTTCATCGATGAAATCATCCCCTTCTTCATCTTCTTCCATTATAACCCCTCTTTCTCCATGCTTGGTCCAACAATTATAGCTTGGCATGAAACCGTGCCGAAGCAGGTGCAGGTGAACTTCTCTTGAGGAAGAGTAACCCTTCTGATTCTTACAGTCAACACATGGACAGATAACAAAACCCTTCTGCTTGTTCGCATTAGCCACTACGAGGAAATCTTTCAAACTCGTAGTGAACTCGCGGGAGAGTCGGTTACCGTACATCCATTGCCGATTCATCTGCATTATTATAATATAAAATATATAATTAACCATCATGCATTTGTTAAAGTAACTAGCTATAAACAATAGAAATTAAACAATGAACAACACACATGCATATTTTATCAATGATACACATGCATGAAAGGTTCAAGTTGCTAACCGCGATCGAGGAGGAACCTCAAGTGTGGCTCCAACACTTCATATCATGTTTGTTTCACGTTGTTGGGCATTTCATCAAACACCTTGTGTGCATAAGAGGAACCAAAAGCAAACCTACACCCCCTTGTGAAGAGAAGTGGCACCAAATGGCTAAGTGAGTGCGCTGAACTGGTATATATAGGGGAGGAGCTTTAGTCGCGGTTGGCCAGGCCAACCGCGACTAAAGGCCTTTGGGCACCTTTAGTCGCGGTTGGCCTGGCCAACCGCGGCTAAAGCCCCTCACGTGCACCAGCTGGCCACCGAGCGCCCTGGCCCAAGCCTTTGGTCGCGGTTCGTCTGCCGAACCGCGACTAAAG
>NW_025272212.1:0-1369 GCF_018294505.1 Triticum aestivum | reverse complement strand
AGACCTTATTCAAGTGGATTCCCAAGACTACTTCAAGTTCCACTTCATCAAGTACGACTACAACTCCAAGGATTCCCATCAAGATGGTGTGGATCCAAAAGAAGAAGAACTAGAGAGTTCTTGAGGGTGACTCCGCCAACATACTTCACTCTTATCATTTTGGCAAGAACAAGTGCAATCAACTTCCACATCTTGCACTAGTTCAAGGAGTCACAAACCCTCTTGTTGGTAAGACAAGGGACAAGGTAACCTAAAAGTTTTCATGGACATCATCTTGTGTGTGCATCACTCTATGTCTATGGATATCCTTGTTTGTTCCTTGTGGGACTAACCCATGTAGGTATTGAAAGTGCAATTCACTAAAATGGATAGCTCCAAGTGATCTACATCAACATTGAGCATCCACATCTTCGACATCTACATGAAGTCATCATCGACAAAACCCGAGGTTAGTTCATCCCTCTTAGGGGGGATATCACATCTAGGGGGAGCTTTACTCTAAGACTTGAGCTAAAGCAACTCTAACGGTGTGAACACAACAATGCTTTATGTAAAAGTGGTAACCCCACTTGAGATTAAACGATGAGTATGACCTACGATCAAGTGTTCTCACTTGACTCCTAAGTCAATATACTCATATATAGATGACCTAGTCATCGCAAATTGCTTGATAGATGCTAGAATTGGTTGTGCATGCCTTGTCACATGTTTCATTTGCCATCTTATTGTGTGAGCATGCTGGTTGCATATTTTACTCATTCGAGGACATCCACTTGTTGTTTTGATTGTTTGGTTTTATTTCCTTTTGCCAAGTGGATGGACAAGAATGCCTAAGAACCTCCTCTAGCTATCTATGCTTTTCTCATCTCAAACTCTATTCATGCTACATCACAAAATTTGATCAAGTCAGATTCGAACCACTCTGTGTGAGGAGCGCTCGGAGTCCCCGATTCGTCATAGACTTAAACTTCCAAAACCTCTTTATGATTCTCGGTCTGACCGATACCCCACTTTCGGTCCTACCGAGATCACTAAGTTGATCTAGGTTTTCGATCTCGGTGCAACCGATTTGAACATTTCGGTCACACCGAGTTTCAGTAACTGCTTGCAGTTATGAATCTTGGTGCCACCGAGTTGTTCCACTCGGTCACACCGACAGGGTCGGGCTATATATAGTCACGGGCAAAAATTTGGAAATTTCTCCGAACCCCTTCGCCCGCGCGATAGCCTGCTCTGCCAACGTGGTCTCCGGATCATCTTCTCGCCGCCAGCCGCCTCCAGTCGCTGGTCTCCGTCGCCGTCAACGGGAATTCTACCCCACCGTTGCCGCTGTAGCGAGTCTCCGCCGAACTAGGGTATGGACTCGATC
>NW_025272211.1:0-1369 GCF_018294505.1 Triticum aestivum | reverse complement strand
CCCAAAACAGTGAGTAATAGTCCACGAGACGGCCAGAATTGGCCAAAATTGTGAGTGTTGATGACCGACACATAAACGCACCCCCGGGGTTCATCAATCGTGGAAATCACATCGGGACCCCAAAACTGAGTAATAATCCAAGAAACGGGCCAGAATCGGCCAAAACTGCGAGACTTGACGACCAACACGAAAGCACACCTTGGGGTTCGACAACAATGGAAATCGCTTTAGGACCGTAAAACGGTGAGTAATAGTCCACGAAAGGGACATAATCGACAAAAACCGCGATTGTTGATGACCAAAACATAAATGCACCAGGGGTTCGTCAATCGTGGAAATCCCTCCGGGACCCGAAACTGCGAGTAATAGTCCACAAAACGGGCGAGAATCGGCCAAAACTGCGAGTGTTGATGAATGACACGTAAGTGCATCTTTGGGTTCAACAACTATGGAAATCACTTCGGGACCCCAAAAAGGTGAGTGATAGTCCACGAAACGGGTCAGCTTTGGCCAGAACTATGAGTGTTGACGACGGGCACGTAAACGCACCCCCGGGATCGTGAATCGTGGAAATTGCTCTGGGACCCCAAAACGGTGAGTAATAGTCCACGAGACGGACCAGAATTGGGCAAAATGGTGAGTGTTGATAACCGACACATAAACGCACCCCTGGGATCGCAAATCGTGTAAATCGCTCTAGGACCCCAAAACGGTGAGTAATAGTGCACCAAACGGACCAGAATCGGCCAAAACTGCGATTGTTGATGACCGACACGTAAGCGCACCGTAGGGTTTGTCAATCATGGAAATCACTTCGGGATGCCAAAACTGTGTAATAGTTCAAAAACGGGCCAAAATCGGCCAAAACTGCGAGTCTTGACGACCAACACGCAAGCACACCTTGGGGTTCGACAAAAATGGAAATCTCTTTGGGACCCCAAAACGGTGAGTAATAGTCCACGAAACGGGTCGGAATCAACAAAACCTGCGAGTGTTGATGACCGACACGTAAACGCACCCAGAGGTTCGTCAATCGTCGAAATCACTCCGGGACCCCAAAACAGTGAGTAATAGTCCACGAGACGGCCAGAATTGGCCAAAATTGTGAGTGTTGATGACCGACACATAAACGCACCCCCGGGGTTCATCAATCGTGGAAATCACATCGGGACCCCAAAACTGAGTAATAATCCAAGAAACGGGCCAGAATCGGCCAAAACTGCGAGACTTGACGACCAACACGAAAGCACACCTTGGGGTTCGACAACAATGGAAATCGCTTTAGGACCGTAAAACGGTGAGTAATAGTCCACGAAAGGGACATAATCGACAAAAACCGCGATTGTTGATGACCAAAACATAAATGCAC
>NW_025272210.1:0-1369 GCF_018294505.1 Triticum aestivum | reverse complement strand
TAGGCCTTTATACTTTCCAAGAATTCTATATCATTTCCCATCAATAGTATGTCATCCACATATAATATGAGAAATGCTACAGAGCTCCCACTCACTTTCTTGTAAACACAGGCTTCTCCATAAGTCTGTGTAAACCCAAACGCTTTGATCATCTCATCAAAGCGAATGTTCCAACTCCGAGATGCTTGCACCAGCCCATAGATTGAGTGTTGGAGCTTGCATACTTTGTTAGCATTCTTAGGATCGACAAAACCTTCCGGCTGCATCATATACAACTCTTCCTTAAGGAAGCCGTTAAGGAATGCCGTTTTGACGTCCATCTGCCATATCTCATAATCATAGTATGCGGCAATTGCTAACATGATTCGGACGGACTTCAGCTTCGCTACGGGTGAGAAAGTCTCATCGTAGTCAACCCCTTGAACTTGTCGATAACCCTTAGCGACAAGTCGAGCTTTGTAGATGGTCACATTACCATCTGCATCTGTCTTCTTCTTAAAGATCCATTTGTTTTCTATGGCTCGCCGCTCATCGGGCAAGTCAGTCAAAGTCCATACTTTGTTTTCATACATGGATTCTATCTCGGATTTCATGGCTTCTAGCCATTTGTCGGAATCCGGGCCCGCCATCGCTTCTTCATAGTTCAAAGGTTCACCGTTGTCTAACAACATGATTTCCAGGACAGGGTTGCCGTACCACTCTGGTGCGGAACGTGTCCTTGTGGACCTACGAAGTTCAGCAACTTGATCTGAAGCTTCATGATCATCATCATTAACTTCCTCCCCAGTCGGTGTAGGCACCACAGGAACATTTTCCCGCGCTGCGCTACTTTCCGGTTCGGAAGGGGTGACTATCACCTCATCAAGTTCCACTTTCCTCCCACTCAATTCTTTCGAAAGAAACTCCTTCTCTAGAAAGGACCCGTTCTTGGCAACGAAGATCTTGCCTTCGGATCTGAGGTAGAAGGTATACCCAATAGTTTCCTTAGGGTATCCTATGAAGACGCATTTTTCCGATTTGGGTTCGAGCTTTTCAGGTTGAAGTTTCTTGACATAAGCATCGCATCCCCAAAATTTTAGAAACGACAGCTTAGGTTTCTTCCCAAACCATAATTCATACGGTGTCGTCTCAACGGATTTAGACGGTGCCCTATTTAAAGTGAATGCGGCAGTCTCTAAAGCATAACCCCAAAATGAGAGCGGTAAATCGGTAAGAGACATCATAGATCGCACCATATCCAATAGAGTGCGATTACGACGTTCGGACACACCATTTCTTTGAGGTGTTCCAGGCGGCGTGAGTTGTGAAACTATTCCACATTTCCTTAAGTGTGTACCAAATTCGTGACTTAAATATTCTCCACCACGAT
>NW_025272209.1:0-1369 GCF_018294505.1 Triticum aestivum | reverse complement strand
TATCCAAGCTTTGAGAGTTTTTGACTACAACGGTTGCCGATCACCGCCTGCTGCTGGGTAAGAACTGGTAAGAATTTGAGATTTGCTTGACGGATTTGTGACACCCACCACCACCACTTCTTCATAGTCTGTAGGATCATATTCTTGTGTGTTTCTATTGCTGCTAACCATGCCAGGATCACAAGCCGACGAGATTGACTGGGAGAATTTATCGAACAAGGAGCTTCATGATAAGTTTCAGCAAATGATGACTGAACAGGTGCAAGATGTGCTGAACAATTTTGAAGAGGCCATGGAGAAGATCACTGGCTTTGAGAAGACGTTCGAAACAAAGCTCGATAACAAGTTTAATGAATTGCTCGCGCGTCTTCCACCACCACCACCCGCTGCGGCTAACGCACCTCTCCAACAACAACAACGTCTGCCTCCACGTCGCGAAGCAGACCTCCGCCGAGCAAGCCGTGTTCCTCTTGCGTTTGGCCAAACTGTTGGTGCTGCTGTTGATACTTCTGTGGCTCCTGCTGCTGATTGATGAGGACATCAATACAATTGTTACACCCACAGCCCCTGCTGCTATACATACTGGACCAATTACTAGAGCTCGTGCACGCCAACTAAATTACCAGGTACTTTCGTTTCTTGGTAATGATTCTAATGTTCATGAGAATATGATGCTGCCTAAATTGGTTACATTTGTTTTGCTTACAAATGAAGGGCCTAGCTTGGAGAAGGATGAACATTGGAGCAAGAACAAGCATGGAGATGATGGCATGCGCAAGGGAAACAAGAACGGAGTTACAAGTGATGATTTCAGGACTTTGAAGCCACCATAATGGGTGCATGAAGCCTTGGACGAAATATACAAGACGCCACTTCATAAATTTCGTCCCGAGGCTATTTTAGGTGCTGCGGCACCTTATTATTGGGCCAGGCCCATGTAATTTCGAAATACATAAGTATAGGCTATTTTTAGAGTCCGTATGTGTGGGGAAACAAGAGATAGGGTTGATTTCGGACCCCTCCACCAAGGGCCACGAAATTCCCCCCCTCTTCCTCCATATATACAGCCCTTAGGGCATCGTTTAGACTTTGGGTTTTGTTTAGATTAAAAGTTCGCCATAGCTGCAACTTCGCGTACTTCGTTTGTGTTCAACGACCAGACAAAGGCGTCACAGAACCCCACCTTGATCAATAAAGCTTTCATCTTATATTCGCAATATCCAGATTGCAATCTTAGTTTCTTGCTTGTTCTTCGTTTGCTCGCAGGAAACAGACCTTCGTGGTCAGGTTGATCGTGCTCCGGCGTGGTCAATAACCTCTCGGAGTTGGTTTAGCGATTGCTAAGGCGCGACGTCCTCGCACGTTCGTA
>NW_025272208.1:0-1369 GCF_018294505.1 Triticum aestivum | reverse complement strand
CATAATAAACATCACATGCAATTATATAGTTGTGACATGATATGGCCAATATCATATAGCTCCATTGATCTTCATCTTCGGGGCTCCATGATCATCTTGTCACCGGCATGACACCATGATCTCCATCATCATGATCTCCATCATCGTGTCTTCATGAAGTTGTCACGCCAACGACTACTTCTACTTCTATGACTAACGCGTTTAGCAATAAAGTAAAGTAGTTTACATGGCGTTCTTCAATGACACGCAGGTCATACAATAAATAAAGACAACTCCTATGGCTCCTGCCGGTTGTCATACTCATCGACATGCAAGTCGTGAATCCTATTACAAGAACATGATCAATCTCATACATCACATATATCATTCATCACATCCTTTTGGCCATATCACATCACATAGCATACCCTGCAAAAACAAGTTAGACGTCCTCTAATTGTTGTTTGCATGTTTTACGTGGCTGCTATGGGTTTCTAGCAAGAAAGTTTCTTACCTACGCAAAACCACAACGTGATATGCCAATTGCTATTAACCCTTCATAAGGACCCTTTTCATCGAATCCGTTCCGACTAAAGTGGGAGAGACTGGCACCCGCTAGCCACCTTATGCACCAAGTGCATGTCAATCGGTGGAACCTGTCTCACGTAAGAGTACGTGTAAGGTCGGTCCGGGCCGCTTCATCCCACAATACCGTCGAAACAAGATTGGACTAGTAACGGTAAGCATATTGAACAACATCAATGCCCACAACTACTTTGTGTTCTACTCGTGCAAAGAATCTACGCAATAGACCTAGCTCATGATGCCACTGTTGGGGAACGTAGCAGAAATTCAAAAAATTTCCTACGTATCACCAAGATCTATCTATGGAGAGACCAGCAACGAGTAGAAAGAGAGTGCATCTACATACCCTTGTAGATCGCTAAGCGGAAGCGTTCAAGTGAACGGGGTTGATGGAGTCGTACTCGTCGTGATTCAAATCACCGATGATCCTAGTGCCGAACGGACGGCACCTCCGCGTTCAACACACGTACAGCTCGACGATGTCTCCCACGCCTTGATCCAGCAAGGAGAGAGGGAGAGGTTGAGGAAGACTCCATCCAGCAGCAGCACAACGGCGTGGTGGTGATGGAGGAGCGTGGCAATCCTGCAGGGCTTCGCCAAGCACCTACGGGAGAGGAGGAGGTGTCACGGGAGGGAGGGAGGCGCCAAGGGCTCAGGTGTGGATGCCCTCCCTCCCCTCCACTATATATAGGGGCAGGGGAGAGGGGGGAGGCGCAGCCTTGCCCCCTACTCCAAGAAAGGGGTGCGGCCAAGAGGGGGGGAGGAGTCCATCCTCCCCAAGGCACCTCGGAGGTGCCTTCCCCCT
>NW_025272207.1:0-1369 GCF_018294505.1 Triticum aestivum | reverse complement strand
GTGGTTCACCTACACCTCCTTCACGCCATTCGACGCCGTCCCCCGATCCACAACCTCCGGCGGGTACGACGCCCCCCAATCCTCCTCCGGCGGGTACGATGCCCCCCAATCCACCTCCGGCGAAGAAGCAGAAGCAGGCGGACAGCAAGGAAACCCGCTCCTGGACTATTAACCCGGACCCTTATGTACCTAAGACCACAAGGGTACCGGAGCCATCACTGAAGCCTCTCCTCCCAAGGCCTGGGGAACTTAGTGAAGCTGAAACCAAATTGGCCGCGTCTGCTGATTATGAGAAATGGAAGGCGGATATGAAGGCGAAAAAAGAGCCTGAGCCCAAGCAAGTATTCACTGAGAAGCAAAAGAAGTGGGCTAAGGATTTTTTGACGACACCGTCCCAAGCCGAGCTGAATATGCCTGACGACTATGGACATGAACTTCGTAGGCAAGCAAAAATATTGAAGGAGGAGAAAGTAAAAAGTAAAAAAAGCGGGAAACAAGTTGACCAGCTCGGGATGCAGAAGAAACAATCGATCCCCCCGCTCATAGTGAAAGCCGGTCCGGAAGAGGACCCCGAGATCATAGCAGCTGCCGCAGCACTTGGATTGACTGTACCGGGTGCCATGGAACAAGCGTCCGAGATGGGTTTGACTCTTCGTGCCTTGTTAGGCCTTGAGGATGCGCCAGTATGTGAGATAGCATTACAATATGTGCGGAATGGGCCTCTCGTCGAGCCTGCGCGGGAAAAGAGTCTACCACCACAAATGCGAAATCTGCTACGTTGGTACAAGCAATTCATAACATGGGCCGACAAAGAATATGTTTATGCGGATGTTACAGATGAGCATCACACCAAACGGTACTCTGTAGAAATTCATATGAGTGAATTGTTCCAGCTGTTCAATCTGCGTGACCTCGACAAATCTATGCTGAGTTGCTACGTTCTGTAAGTGATTTATTTCTACCTCATCTCGTTCTTCATTGCCTGCACTATATATATATATATATATATATATTGTCCTAACTATATTGTTGCGTACGCTATTATGCAGATTGAAGATTTGGGAATGCAAAATAAGAAACATCCATGATGTTGGGTTCATTGACCCACATATCGTTAATGGACATGTGTTACAACATCACCCCGAAGACGTGGAGAAAGACCTGTACAAGTTTCTTAGAAAGCATCAACTCAAAAGTCATATTCTATTTCCTTACCATTTTGGGTGAGTGTTTCTCTCTTGTGCCCATTCTCTTTTGTTTACTCCATGCATGGTATGTCTAATCGATGAGTTATGCATGACTGTGCATGTAACGTGTCCGCAGGTTCCACTGGATTCTGCTAAATATTGAACTTCACACCTCCAGAGTT
>NW_025272206.1:0-1369 GCF_018294505.1 Triticum aestivum | reverse complement strand
TAGATTATATCCTATTCCAACTACTTGGGCTGCTTTGAAAACTGCTATGCGTACGCGTTGGGTTCCACCATATTATCAACGTGAATTGCTTCAAAAATTGCAGCGTTTAAGACAAGGAAAAAATTCTGTAGAAGAATATTATCAGGAATTACAAACTGGCATGATTAGATGTGGTATTGTTGAGGAGAATGAAGCTATGCTTGCACGTTTTCTGGGTGGATTAAATAGAGAGATTCAGACCATTCTAGACTATAAGGAGTATACTAATATCACTCGTTTATTCCATCTTGCTTGTAAAGCTGAACGTGAAGTGCAGGATCGACAAGCATTGGGGCGAACTAACTTTTCTGCAGGCCGACCTTCATCATGGACACCACGTGCATCTTCTACTTCAACTGCACCAGCACCTCCATCCGGTGCCACCTCCAGCCGTGATACAAGAAAACAGGCACAACCATCATTATCTGCCAAGAGCACACCTGCGGGTCCTGCACAGCTTTCTTCTTCTTCCGTGGCATCAACAGGGCACACAAGTGATATTATTTGTCGTCGTTGTAAGGGAGGAGGTCATTATGCGAGGGAATGCAAATCTCCGCGTGTGATGATTGCTACCGTGGATGGTGGATATGAGTCCGCTAGTGACTATGATGAGGAGACATTGGCTCTTATTACACGTGAAGAACATGGTGGAGATGATTCTGATCATGAGACGCAATACATGGCTCCTGAAGACGCTGACAGGTATGAATGTTTAGTTGCTCAACGTGTTTTGAGTGTGCAGGTCACACAAGCTGAGCAAAATCAGAGGCGCAATTTGTTCCATACCAAGGGAGTTGTGAAGGAACGTTCTGTGCGCGTCATAATAGACGGAGGGAGCTGCAACAACTTGGCTAGCATGGAGATGGTGGAGAAGCTTTCTCTCACCACAAGACCACATTCACATCCTTACTACATCCAATGGTTCAACAACAGCGGCAAGGTTAAGGTAACACGTACTGTTCGTGTGCATTTTAGTATCTCTACATATGCTGATTATGTTGATTGTGATGTGGTACCTATGCAAGCATGTTCCTTATTACTTGGTAGACCATGGCAATTTGATAAAAATTCTGTACACCATGGTAGAAACAATCACTATACTCTTGTTCATAAGGATAAAAATATTACCTTGCTTCCTATGACTCCTGATTCCATTTTGAAAGATGATATTAATAGAGCTAATAAAGCACAACAGGAGAAGAATAAGAGTGAAAATCAGATTGTGGCAAAAGAATTTGAGCAACAAATGAAGCCTAATAATAAACCATCTAGTGTTGCTTCTGAAATTAAATTGAAAAGTGCATGTTTATTTGCCACCAAATCTGATATT
>NW_025272205.1:0-1369 GCF_018294505.1 Triticum aestivum | reverse complement strand
CGACTGCTGGCAGTTGACCATAGTCTTTATGTCTTGAGCTTTTTTCTCATTACTGTCTTCACTTGATCTGGTCGAATGGAATCATAAACCGGTGGGGGCACGCTGAGTGCAACCACTGGGTGTAGTCCCCGAGACTGTGGTCGACTGCTAGCAGTCGACTACGGTCTGAAGAATACCCTGTCTTTTTTTGCGGGGGTCGACAGACCGACTCTAGCTGATAGGACTAGTGGGGGCACGCTGAGTGCACCCACTGGGTGTAGTCCCCGAAACAACAGTTGAATGTTTAGATTCCGCTGTAGTCTTAGAAATACTATGATTTTTCTCTTAGTCACTCGGAAGTGACCTATCTTTGACGTCTGTCGATTGGTCCTTCGCAGAAATCTTGCGAGCTTACAGCTCGTTATACTGAATTGGAGAACAACCATATCCAGCTCGAACTTGATCTAAAGCTTGTCCAGGAGAACTTCACGAAGGCGAAGGAGGAGGCGAAAGGTATGTTTGGTGTGAATCTTGACAACTGCCTTTGCTTCTTGTCCATCCCCGAGTCTGATCTTACTATGATCTTACAGATAAACTGAGGGATTCTCTAAAGAAGAAGGATCTTGACCTCGCTGAGGTGCAAAAAGCATCTTCCGAGAAGACCAGGCTCACAGAGGAAAAGCTGGCTTCAATCAGCAAACTTGAAGAGGAAAATACTAATTTGAAAGCTGCTCTCGACGTGGCCAACGAGGAGGTCACTCGACTGAAGAATGACAAGATGGTCCTGAGTGACAAAGCTAGCGAACTGGTGGGAAAGAAGAACGAGTTAGAAGCTTATCTGGAAGGGCTCGCCAAGAAGTTATTCCTCATGCTTGAAGGTAACCCCTCATATCCGACTGGTAATCACTGACTTATTGTGTGAACGTTAGCTTATCCTTGGATCGTATCCACAGAATTCTGCCAAAACTTTGAAGAGGGGACTAGTCGAGTGGAGACTGGCTTAGATCCCATCAACTCTCCTGTGAAGGATGAAGCCGCCATGAACATGCTCTGTCTCGAGTCTCGCGTTGCTGCTATGGTCGACTACCTTGCGAGACTGAAGGTTGCAACATCACGTATCGACACAGTGCTTTGGTCGGGAGAAACACTTCAGAACGATCTCGAGTCTCTGATGACTCAACTGAACGAAGTTCCAAGTCGAGTGCAAGAATGGAAGAAGTCCTCTGCCAGGTGTGGTGCCGACGTTGCTCTGTCTCTGGTCCGTGTTCACTGCAAGGACGCGCGAGAGGACAAGCTGGCGTCTCTCAAAGTGGCCAATACCAGATCTTTCATGGAGACCTTCATTGCTGCTGCAACTCGGATCGCAGATGGAATCGACCTGGACGAGTTC
>NW_025272204.1:0-1369 GCF_018294505.1 Triticum aestivum | reverse complement strand
GTTGGATTTTGTGTGGAGGCTATATATACCCCTCCACCTCCTCTTCATTCATGGAGAGAGCCATCAGACTAAGCCTACACTTCCAGCATCCTATTTCTGAGAGAGAACTACCTACTCATGTGTTGAGGCCAAGATATTCCATTCCTACCATATGAATCTTGATCTCTAGCTTTCCCCAAGTTGCTTTCCACTCAAACCTTCTTTCCACCAGATCCAAATCCTATGAGAGAGAGTTGAGTGTTGGGGAGACTATCATTTGAAGCACAAGAGCAAGGAGTTCATTACCTACACACCATTTGTTACTTCTTGGAGAGTGGTGTCTCCTAGATTGGCTAGGTGTTACTTGGGAGCCTCCGACAAGATTGTGGAGTTGGACCAAGGAGTTTGTAAGGGCAAGGAGATCGCCTACTTCGTGAAGATCTACCGCTAGTGAGGCAAGTCCTTCGTGGGCGATGGCCATGGTGGGATGGACAAGGTTGCTTCTTCGTGGACCCTTCGTGGGTGGTTGCTTCTTCGTGGACCCTTCGTGGGTGGAGCCCTCCGTGGACTCGCGCAACCATTACCCTTCGTGGGTGGAGCCCTCCATGGACTCGCGCAACCGTTACCCTTCGTGGGTTGAAGTCTCCATCAACGTGGATGTAGGATAGCACCACCTATCCGAACCACGGGAAAAACATCCGTGTCTCCAATTGCGTTTGAATTCTCCAAACCCTTCCCCTTACATTCTTGCAAGTTGCATGCTTTACATTCCGCTGCTCATATACTCTTTGCATGCTTGATTGATATGTATTGTGTATGTTAAAATTGTGCCTAAAACTCCACTCAAACCAAAAAGGCCTAAAAATTGCAACTTTAGCACTAAGTATCTAATCACCCCCCCCTCTAGACACATCTACTTCTAGATCCTACAGCAAGGCCCTTCGCCCTTCCCCAAACAAAAAGAAGAAAGAAAAAAAGGGGGAAGGGACAGAGACGGTAGTGGAATCACCCACAACGGGTATGCAACACTACCATTGCCTCGGCGGGCCAGACGGAGCGCCCTTCAGTGATGCTGGGATTACCCATGATCTCTAGCTCCTCCTGGACGAGAATCGAAGAGACCAAAAGACTCGCCATTCCAAGGACCAGGCTCACTCCCCAAGCGACAGCACTAGCATGAGATGACGAATGCCCTGAGCCAGGGCCCGGGGGCTGGCCCCTGGCCTCTTTCTCAAGGATGACCAACAGAAACAGAAGATGAGGAGAGGAGGACCACGTAGATGGATGACTCCTCCCTCCTCCGCTCCTCCCCTTTTATAGGCCGGGCGGGGAAGGGCATCCACTCCATCCACGGATGACCACCGCCCTCCTCCACCAATTCAAGGTGGGC
>NW_025272203.1:0-1369 GCF_018294505.1 Triticum aestivum | reverse complement strand
GATGGTGAGGGTGGCTGGCGGTGCCGGACTCGTCGCGTCGAGATGGTGCTCCATTTGCGCGCCCTTGATCTGGGGCAGAACAATGGCCTTCCAGAGCAGGAAATTTTCCCTCGTGAGCTTCTCTTGGGGCGGCGATCCAAGAAAGGAGTTGTTGGAGGTGGAGGATGGGGCGAAGGTGGAAGACGAGGCGGTAGTGACTGCTCCCGTGGTGCTGGACATCGGGGCAGCGGAGGTGGTGGTCGACATGGCTCGGTCGCCGGGAGGTAGCTAGATGCGATCTCGTTCCGATCTATTGAGGAAGAGGCTCTGTAACCATGTAAGATAATGAGGAAGCGTAGAACCCTTCGTCTGTGTCGCGTTTGTATATAATGAGGAAACAAATACACCTTATATAAAGGAACAGAGGGACCAGAACGCCATCAACGCTAGCAACATACATTTTTACCCACATTTAAACCAATCGGGTGAAATTCATGTAAACCGATTGATATTCATCAAAGTTCAAATATAAAATAGCACAAATCATCTATAGCATGCAAATTAAGTCTAGCACAACAGTGTCTCAAATTCGACTAGATTCCGAATGTCCAACAAATTTTTCATCAACGGATCATGTTGTTCCATACAAACTTCCCTTTCAGCTTCATACAGTAGTGTGTGCATGTAAACAGTCTTCACTCTGCCCTGTGGTACACCACGGTAGCGCGTGCGGGCTACATATGAAGAAAGGAGAAAAAGCAAGAATCTCTACTCCTAATGTCTGAGTTGGTAGGATTGCGTCCACGGTTTATTTTCGTCTGGTTTATTTTCGTCTGGTTTATTTTCGTATCACATCCCACCACCATATCTCATCAAGTTGTTTTTTTTACCTTCACAATAAAAACTTTCCTAACCTTTCCAAAGTTTCCTAACTAGACACATTATAAACGGGAAGGAATTGATAGCACGTTACCAATCAATAAAATTTAGTTTTATGACAATCAATTCTAAATCTTAATCTCTACTTCTAATGGACGAATTGGTTGAATAGTCCCACCATTTTCAACCGGTTTATTTTCAACCGGTTATTTTTCGTCTGGTTTATTTGTCCCACCTCCCATCTGGATTGATAGCCTTTATGGTAATCAATCACAATTAATCCATGTATAGAAAGGCTATAAACTCAGAAATCTCATCAATCCAGCCTTTATGGTAATCAATCACAATTAATCCACGTATGGAAAGGTTATAAACTCAGAAATCTCATCACCGTTTTTTTCGTCATCCTACCACCTCTGCTCAGTATAACCGGTACAGGGAGGAGAAAAGAAAAAAAAAAGCCCAGCTCGCACGACCTTCCTCCTCGATCCCATCTCGACCTCCGTCCCGC
>NW_025272202.1:0-1369 GCF_018294505.1 Triticum aestivum | reverse complement strand
GCCCCGCAACAAGACATCAATTGGGAAGAGATCACTCTAGCTATTCCACGTTATGGTTATTGAGAATGCGCCTTTCCTTGAGAGATTACTTGTATCGGATCTAGAAGGTCCAACAAAAACCAGGGTCATTGACGCGCCGAAATTGACAGTGTTGGTGTACTCATCTACCAAATTCTCCAAACTCTTTATTGGACCCGCAATCGTTCAGGTACAACAATCATCTTCTTCTCCGTATTCTTGAAATTCACATTTTTAAACTTCTTCTTGATGTATTTACGACCGTCTTCCAGAAAATGATTCCCACAAGCTTGACCCAGTCTGTGCGAACAATGAAGATCTTGGCAATAAAATCTATTGGCCCCAATCTGGATCATGTTGTTGGATTCCTACATGCTTTTCGTGCACGGAGAATCTAATCATCAAAGTGAAACTTTTTTCCTATTAGTAAATGGTAATCACAACATAGCTCAATTTTTTTCATAATTTTCCCAAATTATGATGACAAGTATAATGTTTAAAACTGCAGCTACGCATTGCACCGAAAGAAATGTTTTTAGTATTTTTTTCTCACGTGATCACCTACATCATTTTTTGTTGTACTACTATAGTAGCCTAGGCTACTCATAGTGGAAAGTAACTTAGACTAGTAACTCTATGGTTACTCTATGAGCAAGTACTACCTCTGTCCTGGTTTACTCTTCCAATTTTTTAGTATCGAAATTTGACCATATATTTAACTGACATGCATTGGCATTTTCTTTGGATTCATATTTGAACGTAATTATATTTGAACATAATTTCATATTTGAATATAATTTCAAATGGTATAATTTTTGGTGACATGCATTGGCATTTTCTTTGGTAAATCTATGGTCAAAATTTTACACTAAATACGAGGTAGTACAAAAGTGGGCTATAACGGCCCTTCACTATGTCGGCCAAAACACGTAACAAATTCACTTGTGATGCATTTGGCATCGATGCCCCTCCATTGCTCACATGGTGCCCCAATCTGGATCACCTACTTTGCTCCGGTGCCAAATTAACTCACGCAATGAAAAAACACTTGCATGGGAGAGAGAGATGACTGAGGCAATAAAAAATATTGGTTTGGGAGAGTGAGAGGCTGGTGTAGGTTGTTTGATTGATTTGTTTATACATGTGGGTCTATGCGCACAGCGGTGCCAACTCTCTCACATCACGAGCGAGGTGCCAAAATCTTCTGATTTGACATTGATGCATAATATGTGGCATACTTTTGAGAAATATGGCATCGCCCACATAGTGGAAGGCAAAAAATGCCCATGCTCTTCACGTGGTCCTAGGTAAATGAGAGGAAAGAGAGAGAGAGAGAGAGAGAGAGAGAGTG
>NW_025272201.1:0-1369 GCF_018294505.1 Triticum aestivum | reverse complement strand
GCACTGGGCTAGCAGGACTCCGGTAAACCGGGCTGTAGCGGGCTAACAGGACTCCGGTACTCAAAGCGTGACATTTCCCCGAAGGGACAGACACAGGAACGAAGAAGGACACATGCCGGCCAGCCTAAGTGTTCCAGAGCAGTAGCAAGCTACCATGGCTCAGCGGTAACACTAGGAGACATTTCCCGGTAAGAGAGGCTACTAAAGATAAACAACTAGATGGTCAGATCCCACACATACCAAGCATTTCAATCATACACACAATATGCTCGATATGTGCAAATACAACGAAGCATCACAACATGACTCTACGACACAAGTACTTTATTTAAGGCTCAGGGAGCCATACATATCATACACAAAGGTACGGGTCTCACGACCCCACATACAAGTCATACAATCATACAAACCAGCAGCGGAAGTAACTTGTCTGAGTACAGACAACTAATAAAATAGAAGAGGCTTGGAAAGCCTAGCTATACTACGTGGTCCATCACAAGCTCAGGGTCACCACCTGGGTCTTTAGCCTACTCGTTGATGTCAACGTCTACATAGAACCCATCAGAAGGGGTTGCAGCGTCTTCTGTAAAAATGTAGATTATAGCAACATGAGTACAAAGGTACTCAGCAAGACTTACATCAGATCCTACATACATGTATAGTATCAAGAAGGGTTGGTGGAGTTATTGCAGCAAGCCAGCTTTGACTCTTGGCTAGGCTATCCTACGATACTACAACTTGAAAAGGTTTTGCGCACACGAGTCCACTACTCACCACTTCAATACACTACCGAGGATCCACCTCCGTCTTCCTACGGAAGAGCCATCCTCGACACTCACACTTATCTTGAGGCTTTTAGTAGTTTCCATTTACTTGTCTATGAACTGTATAGGCAACCAAGTAGTCCTTTATCGCGGACGCGGCTATTCGAATAGATCATGTTAACCCTGCAGGGGTGTACTTCTTCATACACGCTCTCACCACTTACCGTCGTTTACATGACATGTACTCGGCAACCTTCAAGCGGAAGCCCAACGTGGGTGTCGGCCACGACCTACCTAATCACCTAAGCCTCCAGTCCAGGTTTATCGCCTATTCAGGTTCCATCCGCAGGGAGTCCGGCCGAGGTTTCCCATACGGCCCCGAACGATGTGAACAGGGTTCCCGAGATACCTAACGGGTATTCGGTACACCGTGCCACGTACCTACCGCATCACAGCCCACCCCTACGGTCAGCGCTGTCCACGGCCTCCAGTAGGCTACAAACACCAGAAACTACTTGCAACTCCTGGACGGAGAACTAGGGTGAATAAGAAGCCGAGAGGGTCCATTGGTTTCGGGCCCAATGCATGGTAGTAGCTGATTCTTA
>NW_025272200.1:0-1369 GCF_018294505.1 Triticum aestivum | reverse complement strand
GAAACCATAAATTGTAGACCACCATGAGTATTTCGATAGTTGACTAGAATGGACACGGACCTATCAGCTAAGAAGATCCAGTCTCGGACGAACCACAACTTTGACGAACCGACCCAAGATTCTGAGGAAAACTCTATGCTTCTGACAGAAGAGCTTTGGTGAAGGAGCTATTGTAGGATATGTGAAGAGACATACATTGTCAACACTCCAGAGGAAATATCTGAGTTTATTGGAACCATGACCTTGTTTTTAAGTGTGGTAGCACCCCTGACCTTTCTGACCAAGACATTTGCTAGAAGACCCCAACCCCTAACCTTTTCCTTGCTAGCCTCTTCGAATCTCGAGGACGAGATTCATTTTAAGTGTGGTAGGTTTGTAACATCCCAAATTTTGGAATGTTAATATAATTAATTGAATTGTTTGTTTGTTTGCTTGAGTGAATTAAACTTGAGTGAAATTTGAACCTTTTCAAAAACTTTTGAATGAGAGGGAATAAAATGACTTTCCCCTTCTCCGGTAAATTCAAATCCATCCTATTAAAATCAATGAGAGAAGATGACATGACTTCTTCAACTATAAAGAATTTGAACGGAGTTTTGCAATTTAATTCTTTCAAATATTTGCACTTGCTTCTCTATTTTTCTTCCCCGAGAAATACCCCGAAAAAAATAAATTCTTGCAAGCAAGAAAGAGCGGAGGAAAATGACCCTCCAAAATCAGGGGCATTTTTGAAAATATTTGAGCCAAGAAAAACTAAAGTTTTTATTTAAAAATTATTTGCAAAAAGAAATAAAGCCTTTAGGGATTTTCTGAAAAAAACATTTTTTTTTAAGTTTTTATTTTGGCCGTGGAATAATGCTCATCATCTACATTTTATTTTTCTGATAATTTTAGTATATAAAAACTCTTTATTCCGAATTGATTTGATTTCCCTTTTTATTGTTTTAGTTTCCTAATTTTAAAAATAGGAATGGAATCGTTTTTATTAGGAAAAACCTGGCCCATTAAGCACTTTCCTATTCTAGCCCAACAAGAGATCATCTCCTTCCTCTGTTTCCTCTCACGTTACAGAAGCTTTCCATATCCATGGAGACAGGAAACTCCACCTTCCCGATCTCCCTCGTCTTTCCATCCCAGCGCCTCCCGAGACCGCCTATAAAACCTCCTCCCTCTCCTCATTCCATTTTTCCCATCAGCACGCCCCCTCCCTGCCCGTAGCCTCCTCGCCACCGTCCTCCTTTTCCTGCCTAGAAACGCACACCAGGAGCTCTCCTGGAACCTCCCCATCGCCCAGCGCCACCTCCCCAAGCGCCGACCCCCTCCTCCGCCACCCCCACCCTTGCCGGCGACCTCGCCCCCTCGCCGGAGC
>NW_025272199.1:0-1369 GCF_018294505.1 Triticum aestivum | reverse complement strand
AAATTGTACCAAATCATTTTTCTAAAATACTAGGCCATATTTAATGCACAATTGACCAAATGGTTGGGTGTCAAAAGCCTTGATCCACCTCTGGTGAAAAAGACAAATTTCTGTCGATTCAGTAGGAAGCGGGTCAAATTTGAACTGCACCTGCCTCATAGTTTGCTCTTTATTTTTTCCAAAAATCATTTATAGGTACATAAGTATCTATTTAATCAGAGAAACATCAAAAAATTTCCAAGATTCAACCACTAGCTAGGAACGGTCAAGCCCGCCGTTTTGACCGCATTTTGAAACGGGCATAAAAATTTCAAAAAAAATCAAAAAATTGGAAAAACTTCGCATTGTGTCATTATATGTGACCAAGTTGCCAGAAAAAATAATAAACTTGTAATACGGCAATTATTTTAAAAAAATGTTCTCAGAAATGAGCTATCATGCGAGAAGATTCATGGCTTTCAAGTCAAATGATCAATTTTATGGCCACATTCATGGCATAGTTTGTTCAAATGATCTCATATTGTGCACAAGGGTGCATCTTGGAATTCCAAACAATGTTTCCTAAGAGGGAGTTTTCATTTTCTTTGCACGCAAATTTCATTTTACATTTTTTGAATGCCCGAAATGTGTTTTCTTTGTGAAGGACCTACCATATATTTGTTGCAAAATTGTACCAAATAATTTTTCTAAAATACTAGGCCATATTTAATGCACAATTGACCGAATGGTTTCATGTCAAAAGCCTTGATCCACCTCTGGTGAAAAATACAAATTTCTGCCGATTCAGTAGGAAGCGGGTCAAATTTGAACTACAACTGCCTCATAGTTTGCTCTTTATTTTTTCCAAAAATCATTTATAGGTACATAAGTATCTATTTAATCAGATAAACATCAAAATTGTTCCAAGATTCAACCACTAGCTAGGAATGGTCAAGCCCGCCGTTTTGACCGCATTTTGGAACGGGCATAAAAAATTCAAAAAAAATTGAAACATTGGAAAATATTCGCATTGTGTCATTATATGTGACCAAGTTGCCAGAAAAAACAATAAACTTGTAATACGGTAATTATTTTAAAAAAGTGTTCTCAGAAATGAGCTATCGTGCGTGAAGATTCATGGCTTTCAAGCCAAATGATCAATCTTATGGCCACATTCATGGCATAGTTTGTTCAAATGATCTCATATTGTGCACAAGGGTGCATCTTGGAATGGAAAACGATATTGCCGAAGGGGGTTTTCATTTTCTTTGCACAGAAATTTTATTTTCCTTTTTTTGAATGCCCGAAATGAGTTTTTTTTGTGAAGGACCTACCATATATTTGTTGCAAAATTGTGCCAAATCATTTTTCTAAAATACTAGGCCATATT
>NW_025272198.1:0-1369 GCF_018294505.1 Triticum aestivum | reverse complement strand
AAAACGATGCATTTGCATTCTTTCTTCCTCTGATTGGGTATCGATACTCACATCAGCTCCATTGTGGATCACCATATCCACTGTTGGATTATTATCCGACGATGTCCTTCATAATTAATCACCTTGTGAGTTCTATCTCCGATACATAATGCCTTTGGTAATTTGTATCCTCTCCTTTTGCCAACCATGCTCTGCTTTCGAGCTGGTAATATTTACTCTCAAAGCTTGTGGTATATGTTTCCACGATACCCTGACGGGTTGAACCTATGCCTTCCTTAAATTGTGTGACCTCGAAATTTATGCGGGTTATACCCTGCTGACGCTTTGTCAGATAACTTTTCCACACTACAACTTCGAAAAAGGGAGGTAAATGTAAGGTTATACATTGAAGAATGGGAGTCGACCTTGAACTTTGTGTTCATGCCCATGGACACGATGTAGAACTTATCCTTAAAGCTTCTCTTAAATTAATTTTTCCCTTGGTATAAGTTCTTATATCTGGGATCCCGCCTTTTGCAATCGGGGTTTCGGCCATATGTTCTTCTTTGACCCCATTTCACGAGCAAGTTTAAGCACTTGTCTTCTGCAGAGCATTACCCTAGTCCAACCACTACTATGATCTGTCATCGAGTATTACCCCCTCTGGTATCTCGAGATTATCACGGAACTACATAATTTCTTATGAGTTCTTCTCCAAGTATTAATTGACTTTCGCTGCATCATCATTTGACTTGATGTCATCGCCGACCGATTACATCTTCATGAAATCTCTCGACAAATGTGTCGTGGTCATCAGCAACATCCTGAGCTCTTCCAAGATATATATCGAATTCTTGATGAGAAATAGCATCCTCGCCCCTCAATGGTTTGTGTTAACACTGACCACTTTATTGCCTTCCGTTCAACACAAACTTATTCGTGTTTTGTGTTATACCTTGAGATCCTTGCTATCCCGCATTTGTTCATCTTTACCTTGGAATTTTACCACCTTTTATGTCAAGAATGTCGTGGTAATTTTACCACCTCTCGAGAGTTCTTGATATAGTAATATCTTCCGCCTTTTGCGTTCTTTTCTTGGTCTCCGTGTTGTTTCTAACCAGAATACCGACAAATGGTCTGTGATGTGTAAATTCTAAACTTCTAGCAACCCTATTGCTTTGAAGTTATTGGTCTACAGTTTCATTCTAAATCTATTGCTTATTGAATCATCATTCGAACATTGATCGTGCTACCTAGTCCAGATTCCTGGGTGCACCCTTCCATCATTGTTCAGTTGTGTATGTTTCCCTCGAGCATACACCATTATATCTTTTGATCCGACAAATGATATTTCCTTGTTCACATAATTGTGGAAATCAATCCTTTGGAA
>NW_025272197.1:0-1369 GCF_018294505.1 Triticum aestivum | reverse complement strand
CTGAATCTGAATACATTGCTGCTGGGTATTGCTGCGCTCAGCTACTATGGTTGAAGCAAACACTCAAAGACTATGGCGTTCATCTGAAGCAAGTGTCACTCTACTGCGACAACGAGAGCGCCATCAAGATTGCCAACAACCCAGTTCAGCACTCGAAGATAAAGCACATTGAAATTCGTCATCACTTTCTCATAGATCATATTATGAAGGAAGATATTGATATCATACACGTGAACACTGAAGAGCAATTGACAGATATCTTCACAAAGCCCTTGGATGAGAAGAGGTTTTGCAAGTTACGGTGTGAGCTAAATATCTTGGAATCCTCAAATGTCCTGTGATCAGGCACACTTCCTAACACTTATGCATGTTGATGACTTAGATGTGCAACACACGAAGTAACGTATGTCTTCAATTAATGAAGACTTGCATTCTGAGTGTGAATACATTAACGTGGAATTTGACTTCAGAGTGTGATAGAGGCAAAGGTGTCCCGTCTTTCGATGAGATGGTGGATTTCGCTTTGGTGGAAGTCGACTTTGACGATCCGACTACGAACATGCGAGGACGTCGCGCCTGAGCAATCGCTAAACCAACTCCGAGAGGTTATTGACCACGCCGGAGCACGATCAACCTGACCACGAGGGTCTGTTTCCTGCGAGCAAACGAAGAACAAGCAAGAAACTAAGATTGCAATCTGGATATTGCGAATATAAGATGAAAGCTTTATTGATCAAGGTGGGGTTCTATGACGCCTTTGTCTAGTCGTTGAACACAAACGAAGTACGCGAAGTTGCAGCTATGGCGAACTTTTAATCTAAACAAAACCCAAAGTCTAAACGATGCCCTAAGGGCTGTATATATGGAGGAAGAGGGGGCAATTTCGTGGCCCTTGGTGGAGGAGTCCGAAATCAACCCTATCTCTTGTTTCCCCACACATACGGACTCTAAAAATAGCCTATACTTATGTATTTCGAAATTACATGGGCCTGGCCCAATAATAAGGTGACGCAGCACCTAAAATAGCCTCGGGACGAAATTTATGAAGTGGCATCTTGTATATTTCGTCCAAGGCTTCATGCACCCATTATGGTGGCTTCAAAGTCCTGAAATCATCACTTGTAACTCCGTTCTTGTTCCCCTTGCGCATGCCATCATCTCCATGCTTGTTCTTGCTCCAATGTTCATCCTTCTCCAAGCTAGGCCCTTCATTTGTAAGCAAAACAAATGTATCCAATTTAGGCAGCATCATATTCTCATGAACATTAGAATCATTACCAAGAAACGAAAGTACCTGGTAATTTAGTTGGCGTGCACGAGCTCTAGTAATTGGTCCAGTATGTATAGCAGCAGGGGCTGTGGGTGTAAC
>NW_025272196.1:0-1369 GCF_018294505.1 Triticum aestivum | reverse complement strand
TAGTTAGCCAGTCCATTCCGAGGATGACATCCAGTCCTTTGTTTTCCAACACAATGAGATTTGTGTGAAAATTTAGCCCTTCAAACTCAATAATCACATCCTGACAGTAACTCTGAGTAACTTGCTGAATCCCAGGGGACTTGATGATCATGGACTTCTCCAAGGGAAGCATCAAAAAATTATTTTGCAAAGCAAAACTTTTCGAAACAAAAGAATGGGAAGCTCCAGAATCAAACAAATCCATTGCGGGTATTGTGTTGACAGGAAACGTACCGAGTACGATATCCGGAGCGTTTTGTGCCTCCTCTTTGGTTACGTGGTTCAGGTGTCCCTTCCTGTGGTTGTTGTTGGGATTGAAATTGTTTCGCTTGGGTGCTGAATTATTGTTGCCGTTGCTCGGCTTTGCTGCTGAGTTCCTAGGCTTGGGACACTGCTTGGCATAGTGTCCTTCTTCTCCACAGGCGTAACAAGTAACGCCGGGGCGATAGGTGAACTCCTTGTCCCTTGCATGGAAATTCTTGATCGGGCGTGAGGTGTTGGATACAGATTTGTGTGTTCCATTTTTTTGAAAGTCTGTCTTGCTTCTATGATTGCGAGCATGGTTGGTCTGGTCCCTTTTTATCTTGCGGATGTCCTCCAAACTGCGCCTTTCATTTTCCAGAGTAATGGCTTTGTCTACTAGTGTCTTAAAATCCGGGAAAGTGTGTACAACCAGTTGGCACTTTAGTGCGGGTGCTAGACCGTCAAGGAATTTCTCCATTTTCTTGCTTTCAGACATACGATCTTCATTGGCGTACCTAGATAACAGAGTAAACTGGCCGTTGTAATCTGACACTGTCATGTTTCGTTGTTTGAGGTCATCGAACTCCCACTTCTTGATTTTCATGATGCTCTTAGGAATATGTGCGCCGCGGAAACCTTCTTTGAAATCATCCCAGGTTATAGCATTTTCGTTGGGATGCATGTGCAGGAAATTCTCCCACCAAGATGCGGCTGTTCCCGTGAGATAATGTGGAGCATATAGCACCTTTTCGGGATCTGAGCATTGTGCAATATTTAATTTCCTCTCCATGTCTCGAAGCCAGTCTTCGGCCTCAAGAGGTTTATAAGTATGAGAAAATGTTGGGGTCGAGTCTTTTGTAGTTCAGATAACTTGGAATGCTGTGGGTACTGTCCATGGTGATTCCTCATGTTGATAACTTGATTCATCATTTCCCGATGCTGTTGCTGACTTTGTTCATAAAGGCGACACATTTGAGATAGTGCCGTCTCACTGCCCTGTTGGTTTGACTGACCTTGAGTAAAATTATTGTCTGCTTGGGTGCCATAATTTTCCTCTGGCGGAACGGGCATGGAGCGAGTCCACGGA
>NW_025272195.1:0-1369 GCF_018294505.1 Triticum aestivum | reverse complement strand
CGAAGTTCCTTCCCTTTGAGGGGAAGTACGTCACCGTTGGAGCGGTGTGGAGGCACAATGCTCCCCAAGAAGCCACTAGGGCCACTGTATTCTCCTCACGCCCTCACACAATGCGAGATGCCGTGATTCCACTATTGGTGCCCTTGAAGGCGGCGACTGAACCTTTACAAACAAGGTTGGGGCTCTCTCCACAACTTAATTGGAGGCTCCCAACAAAACCACGAAGCTTCACCACAATGGAATATGGCTCCGAGGTGACCTCAACCATCTAGGGTGCTCAAACACCCAAGAGTAACAAAATCCACACAAGAAAGTTTGGGGGAAGCAAATATCCTTTGGTGGAAGTGTAGATCTAGGTCTCCTCCTTCAATCCCTAGCAAATCAACAAGTTTGAGTGGCTAGAGAGAGAGATCGGGCAAGAGAGCTTGAAGGGCATTAATGGAGGAGTAGGAGAGGTCAAAGGTGGGAGTGGTAGGTGGGAGAAGCTCCCTTAAATAGTCACCCCACCTTTCGAACCATTACTGCGTTTTTGCACTGCAGCGGTACAACCGGTCCTTGTCCCGGTACAACCGGGACTCACGGTGTAACTGCAGAACCCTACCAAGCGGTACAACTGGACAGGCGGGCGGTAGTACCGGCTAAGAAAAATAACCGGACTAACCACCTGGCTACCGCACAACCACCGCATCAAAACAGGAGCTTGACCGGTACTTGGGCGGTGCCTGGCCGGAACAACCGCATGGCCTTGAGCTCTTGGGCGGCTAAGTTCTGAGCGGAAGAACCGCTCGGACCACCGGTGGTACCGGTCATCGTGGAATGACCGAACCAACCGGGCCACTACCGCCCAAGAACCGCATCAAACCAGAAGCGAGAGCGGTACTTGAGCGGTGCATGGGCGGAACCACCGCCCCAGCAGTTGTAGAGCACGGTGGCGGTACCACCGACCGGAGGCAGCGGTACAACCGCTCGAGCACCACTGGTGAGAAACAAGACCCAGCGGTACAACCGCTCCAGAGAGCAGTACAACCGCTGGGCAGAAACAGTGAGCAGGAAAGAGGGGAAGAGGCAAGGAAAACTCTCTCTCTCTCACACACACCTGAGGAAGGCAAAGAGAGGGTGAGAAAAGTGTACGTGAACTGATTCCCCCAGAGCTTCCTAATGAGGATTCCCTCTTGATAGTACGGGTACTCTACGACCAAAGAAAAATAAAAGCGTAGAGGACACGTCTTCGATCTTTCCTTCGAGAGACAATAGCAATCCGATGTAAGCCTAAGCATCGAGAACCTGAAACATATAGCACATGATTAGACCACAAAGGGTTGTCATCATCATCCAGAACATAAAGTAGGGAAATGCCCTTTCACCGGGG
>NW_025272194.1:0-1369 GCF_018294505.1 Triticum aestivum | reverse complement strand
GGGGAATATGCAGAGATCTTTGTGGAGGAACTGTTCATGCAGAATTTAGTGGGGGCAACTTCCGAAGAAGAACTGATGGATTTGGAAGCATCATTCTTTCCTTTTCATATGTGACTCATCCGCCTCCAACCTTCGTGAATCATGAATTTATTCAACCATCCCAAGTGCCCCCATGGCTCCAGCTCCATCTTCACGGACCATGGCGACTTGTTGTGTGTCGATCTAATTTGGTCCACTGTATCCCCTTCCTCCTCAATCGCCTTCCTCTCAGTTGGAACCCGATGAGTGATACTTTTACACCAATTTCACCTTTGTTTAAACCAAGATATTTCAATTAAAAAGAGAAATTCGCTCCGATATTGGTACTAATGACTAATGGGTGCAAAGGATTCCACAAACCCTCTCCTTGATGTGTTTCCACAGGAAATGGGCCAAACATGAAACAAATCACATGTGTAAATGGAATGGAAGAAAGACTCATCAGGAGACGTTTCTGTGAAAACAGCAGCCTGCATGGGCGCCCGTATGGCATGAATTCCGAGGCAGAACGTCCATCTGAACAACTTCCGTGGAAGGGACCCCATCGAAATGTCAACATAGAGAGCACCAGACTACAAACACAACAGCCAAGACCTCTTCTTCATCTGCAAGCCCTAGCCGCCGCCATCTCCACCACCACCATAGTGCTCATCCATCCAAGTCATACTTATAATGGTGCATCGCACAAGGTATCCATTGTAAGACATATTGCAATCAATCAATCTCAAGATGTGTTCTTCAATGCTTTCTTCCCACGATCTAATCCCAATGTGTGAGTAGTTCGGTAAGGTATGAGTTGAGGCATGAGCGTTGCAACCCAAGGTATTAGTTGAGGGGATCAATGGAGGACTGTGATATAATGTCCCGTATGTGTGAAATAAGATTGTTCTGTGAAGATGTCTCTTGTCTTGTCTACGATGTGAATAAAATTGTTGTGTGGTGATGAGGTTTTCGATCGAGGTGATCGTGGGTGCGGCAGAGGAGCTGGAACTGGTGGTGAGGGTGTGGCGGAGCTGGTGATGAGGGTGCCGACAGTGTTGGAGAAGGGGCTAGGTGAGGTGTCGGCCATGGTGGGAGATAGGATCTTGTTGCTCCATATACCAACTTAGAGAGAATAGTTTGATGTGTAATGCCCCGAGGGGCAGGTCATGTATTTATATGTGCAATTACTTGATTTTCAAGGTTACAATATACATGATAAGTACAACAACCATGGGGACAGATCCTAGTTGTTAAACTAGATGTACTTGACCTAAACCTAACTAACATTTGTTAGGATCTTGTGCGATTACAAGCGCTGAGATGGCCCTCCTCGACAATGGCATGACCT
>NW_025272193.1:0-1369 GCF_018294505.1 Triticum aestivum | reverse complement strand
CCTGCAGAAAAGTTAGTTCGCCCCAATGCTTGTCGATCCTGCACTTCACGTTCAGCTTTACAAGCAAGATGGAATAAACGAGTGATATTAGTATACTCCTTATAGTCTAGAATGGTCTGAATCTCTCTATTTAATCCACCCAGAAATCGTGCAAGCATAGCTTCATTCTCCTCAACAATACCACATCTAATCATGCCAGTTTGTAATTCCTGATAATATTCTTCTACAGAATTTTTCCCTTGTCTTAAACGCTGCAATTTTTGAAGCAATTCACGTTGATAATATGGTGGAACCCAACGCGTACGCATAGCAGTTTTCAAAGCAGCCCAAGTAGTTGGAATAGGATATAATCTACAATGTTCAGACCACCATACACATGCAAAACTAGTGAAAGCACAAACAGCAGCAGCAACTCGTCTCTCCTCAGGATATTGTAAACATGTAAATCGTTGTTCAGTTTCTAACTCCCAAGTAAGATATATATCAGGAACATATCTACCCTCAAATGGTGGAATATTCAATTTCAGTTTAGGAATATGGACATCATCTTGATAGAGGCAAAGGTGTCCCGTCTTTCGATGAGATGGTGGATTTCGCTTTGGTGGAAGTCGACTTTGACGATCCGACTACGAACGTGCGAGGACGTCGCGCCTTAGCAATCGCTAAACCAACTCCGAGAGGTTATTGACCACGCCGGAGCACGATCAACCTGACCACGAGGGTCTGTTTCCTGCGAGCAAACGAAGAACAAGCAAGAAACTGAGATTGCAATCTGGATATTGCGAATATAAGATGAAAGCTTTATTGATCAAGGTGGGGTTCTGTGACGCCTTTGTCTGGTCGTTGAACACAAACGAAGTACGCGAAGTTGCAGCTATGGCGAACTTTTAATCTAAACAAGACCCAAAGTCTAAACGATGCCCTAAGGGCTGTATATATGGAGGAAGAGGGGGGAATTTCGTGGCCCTTGGTGGAGGGGTCCGAAATCAACCCTATCTCTTGTTTCCCCACACATACGGACTCTAAAAATAGCCTATACTTATGTATTTCGAAATTACATGGGCCTGGCCCAATAATAAGGTGACGCAGCACCTAAAATAGCCTCGGGACGAAATTTATGAAGTGGCATCTTGTATATTTCGTCCAAGGCTTCATGCACCCATTATGGTGGCTTCAAAGTCCTGAAATCATCACTTGTAACTCCGTTCTTGTTCCCCTTGTGCATGGCATCATCTCCATGCTTGTTCTTGCTCCAATGTTCATCCTTCTCCAAGCTAGGCCCTTCATTTGTAAGCAAAACAAATGTATCCAATTTAGGCAGCATCATATTCTCATGAACATTAGAATCATTACCAAGAAACGAAAGTAC
>NW_025272192.1:0-1369 GCF_018294505.1 Triticum aestivum | reverse complement strand
AAAAAGAAAAAAAAAGCAACTACTCTCACGGCATCAAAGAAAACAATTTTTTTGGCCCGCGATGACTCAATTCTTAGCTTCCACCTTGATGTTGTCGGACACGATAGAGGGCATTGTCAATTTGTTACGGAAAACTCTTGCATTTCTTTCTTTCCTTTTACACCTGACAAGCATGAGGAGCGAGGAGATTGCCACCACATTTCAAGTTTAGTTTTGTAATTGCCACCATATTTCTTGGGCGCCCCAAAAATGTACCAGTTTTCTTGTTAATTTTCTTAATAAACGCTAATGATCGGTTTGGAGCGAATTAATCCAATTTCGGACATACCGGACCCACTGGTCAGTGGCACTGACGGTTAAGTTGAATGGAGGGCCCACCCTTCCTCTCTCTCAAACCGTCTTCTTCTCCTTGAAGGCATTCCATCAAACACCTCGTGTGCATTGGAAGAGATGGATGAGAAGGTGTGAAGGTGACGGGGTCGGGGTCGGCAGTAGCAGGAGGCGAGGCGGCCGGTGGCACGGACTTCCCTGGCTAGAGAAGGCCGACTCAATGGCTTCACGATGCGGTGGCATGAGTCGCGGCAGCACACGCTGCTGGCGAGCGTGACCATGGCGCCAGTGCAAGAAGAGGCGGCCATGGTTGGGCGTGTGGGCGTAGGAGGTGGAATGGAGGGGCAGGGTGAGTGGAGCGGCAGAAGGGTGGAGGGCCCGACGACACTCTGCTCGTCGAGAGGTGGCCGATGCGGGAGAGGCTGAGGAGGAGGCGCTCCGGTGAGAGAAGGAGAGGATGAGAGGGGAGCCGTGGATGGGGC
The DNA here is from genome assembly GCF_018294505.1 of Triticum aestivum. Classification (NCBI taxonomy): domain Eukaryota; kingdom Viridiplantae; phylum Streptophyta; class Magnoliopsida; order Poales; family Poaceae; genus Triticum; species Triticum aestivum. Next base: position 557 of record NW_025272192.1, on the reverse strand, counting down.
CTGACACAGGCAGCTCAGACCCTCCCTTCCCCAGACACGTCATGTCCCACATCGCTGTCCGACCGGTGGCGCGAACCGAGCTCGCCATGAAGGTACTTCTCGTGTGTGCGTGCTACCGCATGGCTGCTAGCTTGATGCATGCTGCTGCTACTTGCTGCTTGTCGCTCCTAATTGCTGCTTGCGTACGCAGGCCAACAAGCTTGTAAAGGCGGCGGGGTGTGCAGGTAGCGAGCCACCTCTCTACAACCTCCCCCTCACATCCAAGCTGATCGAGTGAATGTCGCAAGGAGAAGAAGAAGAAGGTTTGAGAGAGATATCTGTGCTGACAGGTGGGTCCCATGTCTAACTAACCAGTCAGCACCATTTGTGTTGACTTTTACTGCCATGTGGCACTGATCAGTGGGCCCGGCATGTCAGAAATTGGATTATTTTGCTCCAAATCGATCATCAATATTTATTAAGAAATTTAGCAAGAAAACCGGTAGATATTTAGGGTGCCCAAGAAATATGGTGGCAATCCAAAACTAAATTTGAAATGTGGTGTTTTTTTTTTTTTT
>NW_025272191.1:0-1369 GCF_018294505.1 Triticum aestivum | reverse complement strand
ATTCATCTCCCAATTTCATACGAATTTGATGGTAGCCACTACGCAAATCAACTTTGGAGAATATTGTAGAGCCACTCAATTCATCAAGCATATCATCTAGCCTAGGAATAGGATGACGATAACGAATAGTAATATTATTAATGCCTCTACAATCAACACACATACGTGATGTACCATCCTTTTTCGGCACTAGAATAATAGGAACAACACAAGGACTAAGGGATTCGCGTATATAACCTTTGTCGAGAAGCTCTTGTACTTGACGCATAATCTCCTTCGTCTCCTCTGGATTGGTACGGTATGGTGCACGGTTTGGCAGTGAAGCACCGGGAATTAAGTCAATCTGATGCTCAATCCCTCGAATAGGCGGTAATCCCGGTGGCACGTCTTGTGGAAAAACGTCAGCGAACTCCTGCAAAATGTTAGTGATAGCAGGAGGCCAAGAGGAAGGCACGTCCTCGAATGAAAATAATGCCTCTTTGCACACAAAAGCATAGCAAACAGATTTGCTAAAATCTAGCTCATCAATATCAGATTTGGTGGCAAATAAACATGCACTTTTCAATTTAATTTCAGAAGCAACACTAGATGGTTTATTATTAGGCTTCATTTGTTGCTCAAATTCTTTTGCCACAATCTGATTTTCACTCTTATTCTTCTCCTGTTGTGCTTTATTAGCTCTATTAATATCATCTTTCAAAATGTAATCAGGAGTCATAGGAAGCAAAGTAATATTTTTATCCTTATGAACAAGAGTATAGTGATTGTTTCTACCATGGTGTACAGATTTTTTATCAAATTGCCCTGGTCTACCAAGTAATAAGGAACATGCTTGCATAGGTAGAGATACTAAAATGCACACAAACAGTACGTGTTACCTTAACCTTGCCGCTGTTGTTGAACCATTGGATGTAGTAAGGATGTGGATGTGGTCTTGTGGTGGGAGAAAGCTTCTCCACCATCTCCATGCTAGCCAAGTTGTTGCAGCTCCCTCCGTCTATTATGACGCGCACAGAACGTTCCTTCACAACTCCCTTGGTATGGAACAAATTGTGCCTCTGATTTTGCTCAGCTTGTGTGACCTGCACACTCAAAACACGTTGAGCAACTAAACATTCATACCTGTCAGCGTCTTCAGGAGCCATGTATTGCGTCTCATGATCAGAATCATCTCCACCATGTTCTTCACGTGTAATAAGAGCCAATGTCTCCTCATCATAGTCACTAGCGGACTCATATCCACCATCCGCGGTAGCAATCATCACACGCGGAGATTTGCATTCTCTCGCATAATGACCTCCTCCCTTACAACGACGACAAATAATATCACTTGTGTGCCCTATTGATGCCCTGGAAGAAGAAGAACTCT
>NW_025272190.1:0-1369 GCF_018294505.1 Triticum aestivum | reverse complement strand
GAACAGGGCCAGGCCCACCTGTCTCCTAGGTGGTCTCAACCTGCCCTGTCGCTCCGCCACAAAGTAACAGTCGAGGGCCGTCGGGAACCCAGGCCCACCTCTACCGGGATGGAGCCACCTGTCCTTTCAGCCCCCTCGTCAGAATCACTTGCGGGTACTCAATGAGCTGACCCGACTTTAGTCACCATCTGTATAGTATGTATGTATGTATAGTAAATACCCGTGATCACCTCCCAAGTGATCACGGCCCGATAGTATAGCAAGGCAGACTGACAAGAATGTAGGGCCAATGATGATAAACTAGCATCCTATACTAAGCATTTAGGATTGCAGGTAAGGTATCAACAGATGTAGCAACAATGTCAGGCTATGCATCAGAATAGGATTAACGGAAAGCAGTAACATGCTACACTACTCTAATGCAAGCAGTATAGAGAAGAGTAGGCGATATCTGGTGATCAAAGGGGGGGGCTTGCCTGGTTGCTCTGGCAAGAGAGAGAGGGGTCGTCGGTGATGTAGTCGACCATAGGGGCATCAGCATCGTCACAGGGTCTACCGGAGAGAAGAGGGGGGAGAAACAGTAACTACATAGCAATCAAGTGCATAACAGGACAACAAGCAGAGCTAGACGTGTTCTAACGCGGTAGTAGGTGATACCGACGAAGGGGGAAAGCATCCGGGAAAGTATTCCCGGTGTTTCGTGTTTTCGGACAGATGAACCGGAGGGGGAAGTTGCGTGTTTGATATGTTAGGGGTGTGTGGTGGACGAACGGGCTGCGTATCCGGAATCGTCTCGTCGTTCTGAGCAACTTTCATGTTGAAAATATTTTAATCCGAGTTACGGATTAAAAGATATGATTTTTTAAAGATTTTATTAATTTCTAGAATTTAATTAATTATTTAATTTAACCCGAAAATGGAATTATGACATCAGCATTATGTCAGGGTGATGTCAGCAGTCAACTAGTCAGTTGACCTAGTCAAACTGACATGTGGGTCCCACTGTCATTGTGTGTTAACTAATTAACCATGTTAATTAGATTAATTAACAGATTAGTTAGGTTAGTTATTTAATTAGGTTTATTAAACATAATTAATTAAGTTAATTAATTTAGTTAATTAATTAATTAATCTAATTTAATTATATTTTTATTATTATTAATATTTTTTTATCTCCTTTTTTTTGTTTTGGGGGCTTGAGGCCCCACTTGTCATAGGCCCATAGGGGCCTAACGGATCGGGTGCGCCCGATCGGGCGGTTTTGGGCGCAGGGCGAAGCCCCCAGGGCTGCGGCGTGGGCGCACGGTGACCGTGGCCGGAGCAGCGGCACGGCGGGGCCAGGGCGGAGCCGAGGCCGAGAGGGCGCTCG
>NW_025272189.1:0-1369 GCF_018294505.1 Triticum aestivum | reverse complement strand
CACCGGCCACCCCTCGCCCCTCCGCTGAGCTCAGGAGCTCCGCCGCGACCCCCTCTTCCTCCCCACCAAGCCAAGCCCCTCGGGAAGCTCTGCATCGCCTCCACGCCATCGTCTTCGTCCTCGACCGCCGCCGATGGTCGCCGTCGATTCGCCGCCGTTCGTGCTTCCCCGAGCTCGCTGACCCTCCCTGCATGATCCCCGTGAGCCCCTGCTTCGTTTCCCCCTAACCCCATGTTCGATTTCGAGCTCTAGCCGCCCCTCTACCGGAGCCGAGACGCTCCGCCGCACGGGCTCGTCGCCGGCGAAGCCCCGGTGACCATTTGGTCACGGGCGTGCACCCGTTGTGCTTGCCGCGACCCGTAGAGCCCCTCCAGCGCCTCAGCTCCCTCGCCTGCGAGCAGCAGCGCCGATCCCGACCACACCCGAACTCCGGCCGCCGCTCACGAGCTCGCCGTCGTCGGTACCGGCCACCACAGGCACGGCCACCACCACCGTTCGACGCGCGGGAGCAAGGGCTCTCCAACGAGCCCAAGCACGGCCTCGCCCGTGCCCTGTAGCGCGTTTCCGTATCGCGCCGCCGTCTCGGGCCTCGCCGGCGTCATGTCGCCGGTGGGTTTGACCTGTTCGACCTGGGGTTTGACCCCCCAGGGTCACTGACGCGTGGGCCCCGTCGGCCAGGTGGTTAGATTAGCGCTAATCACTGTTAGTTAACCCCCCTGACACTGACCAGTGGGCCCCAGCGCCACTAACTTCTAATTAGGATTAAATTAACCCCTGTTTAACCCCCCTGTCACTGACGTGTGGGCCCCACACATCAGGTTTGACCCCAGCCAGCCGCAGTTGACCACTGACGTCATGCTGACGTCATGCTGGCGCAATATATATATTTCTGGATTTAATTTAAATCAGGAATTCCAGAATATTATTTAAACTTCAAAAATTCATAACTTTTATTCTGTAACTCCAAATCAGACAAATTATATATGAAAAATGATCAGAAAAATCCAATCTATCCATCTGTACTATTTTCATGCATGATCAAACAAGTTAAATTGATGTTTAAAGCAGAACAAGGAAAAGCACTTTAAAAGGCCATGCTTGAGTTTGAAATTTGAATCTTTGATTCAAATTGGTTCAAACCCTTCTGGTTTTAGTTGCATTAGCCCAACACACTCATATTGCCATGTTTCATGCATGCATCATATTGTTGCACATTGTTTGGTGATGGTTGTGTATCGGTGTCCTTTGCGACAGGTTCTGCCTCCGAGGAGTACCGTGATTACCCTAACGAAGAACCGTATCAGTGCATCGAACCATCAGGCAAGCAACCAACCATTTGATCATATCGATACAATCCCATGTTCTCGCT
>NW_025272188.1:0-1369 GCF_018294505.1 Triticum aestivum | reverse complement strand
CTATCCATCACAAGACTCAAGCAAATATGAGTGGGAGAAAGAGAAGAACTTATACCAATGTACCTTGACCGATGTTGACAATGAATCAAGTTCACTCAAGTGCGGACAATGAAATAGCACTATTGGTACCAATCCTTGTCGGTTCTCACACCTACACAAGTAAAGCTTATAGTGGAGCTCGGTGAGGATAGTGGCACAAATATTTAATGCAAAATGTTAGCAAGAGTCAGTAATGTTGAAAGAGATTCACAAATTCGCAAGTGAAACAAGTAGACCAATAGCAAAGAAAGGTACACGGAAACACACACACGGATAGATAAATGGGGTCGTGCAACCAAGGAATGAGCACAAAATGTGGAATCCACGGAAAATGCTCGTGTTGCACAACTCAAGAGAGACGCTAGAACGATTGCTCAATAGGCGGATACGACACTTGTGCACAACCTATAAGATGCAAAATGGATAAACTTCCATCCCAAGTATGCTATGTATGTATGGTTCCCGGTGTTTCTCTCAAGATGATCCAAGATGATCGGATATGACAATCTTATATGCAATGTGGTATGGTGCTATGGCACTTGCTTACAAGCTTCTTTGCTCTCTTTCTCTTTTGCTTAAAAGCTTTATTTCTCTTTTTTTTCTATGGCCACTTTGCACAATGCACAAACCAAGATAGCAATTGTGTATATGCGGGAACAAACTTGTGACACAAGATATGATACCAAGATATGCACCACGGTGATATGGTATGTATGCTATGGGAAGTATAGATCACTAATGTGCACAAGTAACGTTGCCGGCAATACTCAAATGGCTAGTCTCGATAGGCAAGTAACGCAAAAGTAAGGCTAGGGGTTAACTGATATAGGGCGGAACCCTAAGTAGTCGATCTTTCACGTTTGGAGGGATCCCACGGGGGAAACACGAGAAACGCACGGAAATCACAAAGGGGAACACGAGGGAAACGAGAGAGAATCACTAACCGAACAAGAATCGATTACACGAGTGCTAGATCATCACACACATAAGGTAACACATGGTTCACAATCAACAAAGGGAAAGGATACAACGGAACCGTTCTTCTCCGAGAGGAGGCCTTGATGTTCTTCCCTCAAGAGGGGTCTTGAATCCGCTTGGGGATCTTCTCCGGAGAGGTCCTGATCTCCGAGGAGAAGTATCCAAGTGGATGAGCAAAGGCCCTCACACAAAATGAGCTAATCCAATGCTAAGTCTCGAAAGAGGAAGGGGAAGGAGTATATATAGTCTAGGGGGGTGAAGAGGTACATGGGCGCCGGCCCTTTACTGTGCACACACAGGAGGAGCCGGATGTCCGGGCGTCGGGCCGGATGTCCGGGGCTTCCCGAGGCGC
>NW_025272187.1:0-1369 GCF_018294505.1 Triticum aestivum | reverse complement strand
CTAGTGACTATGATGAGGAGACATTGGCTCTTATTACACGTGAAGAACATGGTGGAGATGATTCTGATCATGAGACGCAATACATGGCTCCTGAAGACGCTGACAGGTATGAATGTTTAGTTGCTCAACGTGTTTTGAGTGTGCAGGTCACACAAGCTGAGCAAAATTAGAGGCACAATTTGTTCCATACCAAGGGAGTTGTGAAGGAACGTTCTGTGCGCGTCATAATAGACGGAGGGAGCTGCAACAACTTGGCTAGCATGGAGATGGTGGAGAAGCTTTCTCTCACCACAAGACCACATCCACATCCTTACTACATCCAATGGTTCAACAACAGCGGCAAGGTTAAGGTAACACGTACTATTCGTGTGCATTTTAGTATCTCTACATATGCTGATTATGTTGATTGTGATGTGGTACCTATGCAAGCATGTTCCTTATTACTTGGTAGACCATGGCAATTTGATAAAAATTCTGTACACCATGGTAGAAACAATCACTATACTCTTATTCATAAGGATAAAAATATTACTTTGCTTCCTATGACTCCTGATTCCATTTTGAAAGATGATATTAATAGAGCTAATAAAGCACAACAGGAGAAGAATAAGAGTGAAAATCAGATTGTGGCAAAAGAATTTGAGCAACAAATGAAGCCTAATAATAAACCATCTAGTGTTGCTTCTGAAATTAAATCGAAAAGTGCATGTTTATTTGCCACCAAATCTGATATTGATGAGCTAGATTTCAGCAAATCTGTTTGCTATGCTTTTGTGTGCAAAGAGGCATTATTTTCATTCGAGGACGTGCCTTCCTCTTTGCCTCCTGCTGTCACTAACATTTTGCAGGAGTTCGCTGACGTATTTCCACAAGACGTGCCACCGGGATTACCGCCTATTCGAGGGATTGAGCATCAGATTGACTTAATTCCCGGTGCTTCACTACCAAACCGTGCACCATACCGTACCAATCCAGAGGAGATGAAGGAGATTATGCGTCAAGTACAAGAGCTTCTCGACAAAGGTTATATACGCGAATCCCTTAGTCCTTGTGCTGTTCCTATTATTCTAGTGCCGAAAAAGGATGGTACATCACGTATGTGTGTTGATTGTAGATGCATTAATAATATTACTATTCGTTATCGTCATCCTATTCCTAGGCTAGATGATATGCTTGATGAATTGAGTGGCTCTACAATATTCTCCAAAGTTGATTTGCGTAGTGGCTACCATCAAATTCGTATGAAATTGGGAGATGAATGGAAAACAGCATTTAAAACTAAGTTTGGATTATATGAGTGGTTAGTCATGCCTTTTGGGTTAACTAATGCACCTAGTACTTTCATGAGATTAATGAACGAAGTTTTACG
>NW_025272186.1:0-1369 GCF_018294505.1 Triticum aestivum | reverse complement strand
AGTTATGATGATGCACTAGGTCCATAGCTAGGACTTTGTGTATGTTCTCGAAATGCGTTTGTCAAGTGCTGATTAAGAAAGTTCCTATACAAGTTTCTAAACGAACTCCTTAAGAAAAGTTCTCCAAAAGTTCCCTATGAAAGAATTCATTGAAGCATCTGGTCGTCACAAACGTTTTGACTACTTGTGGAGCCAAAACGGACTCCGTATGAGTCAGATATCCATGTTTCAGTTAACACTGCGCAAAACTGATTCCGAACGACACTTACATACTAGTTCTTGTGTAGTTGCATTCTATTTTTTTCCATTCTACTTCATTAAACATCTCCATATGAGATCCAATTACCTGTAGGAAAATGCAAGAGACCACAGTTATGATGATGCTCTAGGTCCATATCTGGGACTTTGTGTATGTTCTCGAAATACGTTTGTCGAGTGCTCATTAAGAAAGTTTCTATACAAGTTTCTGAACGAACTCCTTATGAAAAGTTCTCGAAAAGTTCCCTATGAAAGAATACTTTGAAGCATCTGGTCGTCACTAACGTTTTGACTACTTGTGGAGCCAAAACGGACTTCGTATGAACCAGATATCCATGTTTCAGTTAACACTTCGCAAAAATGATTCCGAACGACAGTTACAGACTAGTTCTTGGTAGTTGCATTTGATTTTTTCCATTCTACTTCACTAAACATCTCCATATGAGATCCAATTACTTGTAGGGAAATTCAAGAGACCTCAGTTATGTTGATGCTATAGGTCCATAGCTGGGACTTGTGTATGTTCTCGAAATGCGTTTGTTCAGTGCTCATTAAGAAAGTTTCTATACAAGTTTCTGAACGAATTCCTTAAGAAAAGTTCTCCAAAAGTTCCCTATGAAAGAATCCTTTGAAGCATCTCGTCATCACAAACGTTTTGACTACTTGTGGAGCCAAAACAGACTCCGTATGAGTCAGATCTCCATATTTCCGTTAACACTGCGCAAAACTGATTCCGAACGACAATTACAGACTAGTTCTTGTGTAGTTGCATTCGATTTTTCCATTCTACTTCACTAAACATCTCCATATGAGATCCAATTACTTGTAGGGAAATGCAAGAGACCTCAGTTATGATGATGCACTAGGTCCATAGCTAGGACTTTGTGTATGTTCTCGAAATGCGTTTGTCGAGTGCTCATTAAGAAAGTTCCTATACAAGTTTCTGAACGAACTCCTTAAGAAAAGTTCTCCAAAAGTTCCCTATGAAAGAATCCATTGAAGCACCTTGTCGTCACAAACGTTTTGACTACTTGTGGAGCCAAAACGGACTCCGTATGAGTCAGATATCCATGTTTCAGTTAACACTGCGCAAAACTGATTCCGAACGACA
>NW_025272185.1:0-1369 GCF_018294505.1 Triticum aestivum | reverse complement strand
ATCTAGTTACTGTGGCAATGACAGGTCATGCAGAGGAAATGGGTTCAACTACCGTAGCACACAGCAGTTTGAATCGCGTTGTCTTAATGCAGTAAAAGAGAGCAGGAGCGAGAACATGGGATTGTATCGATATGATCAAATGGTTGGTTGCTTGCCTGATGGTTCGTTGCACGGATACGGTTCTTCGTTAGGGTAATCACGGTACTCCTCGGGGACAGATCCTGTCGCAAAGGTCATCGATACACAAACATCACCAAACAATATGCAACAATATGATGCATGCATGAAACATGGCAATATGAGTGTGTTGGGCTAATGCAACTAAAACCAGAAGGGTTTGAACAAATTTGAATCAAAGATTCAAATTCCAAATTCAAATATGGCCTTTTAAAGTGCTTTTCCTTGTTCTGATTAAAACATCAATTTAACTTGTTTGATCATGCATGAAAATAGTACAGATGGATAGATTGGATTTTTCTGATCATTTTTCATATATAATTTGTCCAATTTGGAGTTACAGAATAAAAGTTATGAAATTTTGAAGTTTAAATAATATTCTGGAATTTCCTGATTTCAATTTAAATCCAGAAATTCAATTACTGCGTCAGCCTGACGTCAGTGTGACGTCAGCAGGTCAACGGAACTGGTCCAGGTCAAACCTGACAGTGGGTCCCGCATGTCAGGGTGATTAATTTAATTAAAACTTAATTAAAACTAATCCTGTTTAATTAGCAGGGCTGGGCCCCACCTGTCATTGACTCAGGGGAGTCAACCAGGGCCCACCCGTGGTCAAAGTCAGTGTCGGCTGCCGGCGTTTAGTCGCCGGCGAGCCCGACGCGGCGGCGGGAGTGGTTTTGGCCATTTCGGCCACCAAATGGACCGCGGAGGCCACCGAAGTGGAGCTGAGGACAACCCGCAGCTCTTGGCGGAGTCCGTTGGGGTCGGGGTGGCCGGAGTCGACGCCGGCGACGACTTTGGCGGCCACCGAGGTTCGGTCGGAGGTGAACTTGGTGCTAGAGGGTTCGGTGAGGCTCGTGGAGTGGCTAGCTAGGTGCTGTGGAACGCGGTGAGCAAGATGGACACCATCTTGTGGCCGGAGGATGACCGGGAGCACGTCGGCGACGAGGTCCACGGCGGTGGGTGCGGTTGAGCTCCGGGAGGTTGCTACACGGCTCGGGAGCAAGAACGGAAGGGAGGGGAAGATGGCTAAGCTCACAGTGAGTGCGACGGAGTCCTTGGTGCGGCCGGAGATGGACCGGAGCGACGACGGCGTTGAAGGGGATCTCCGGCGACGGTGAGCTCGGGCGAGGTCGGTGCGGTGGTCTCGGGCGTTGCGAGCGCTCGGGGCTCGGCTGCTCGATGAAGTGGA
>NW_025272184.1:0-1369 GCF_018294505.1 Triticum aestivum | reverse complement strand
GGCCCACTTGTCAGCGTCAGTAGGTGGTGGATTAGTGGTTAATCAACTAGGCCACGTCAGCTCGCCGGAGTTCTGGCCGGCGGCGACCAACAGTGCGGCGGCGATAGTGGTTTTGGTCGTTTCGGCCACCAAATGGAACGCGGCGACCACCGGAGTGAAGCTGAGGACGACCCGCGGCTCTTGGCGGAGTCAGTTGGGGTCGGGGTGGCCGGAGTCGACGGCGGCGAGCTCGGCTGCGGCCGCCGGGGTTCGGTCGTGCACGGGAGTGGTGCTGGAGCTCGAAGTCGAGCAAAGTGAGGCGCTAGGGATGCTCTACTGGGTTCTGTGAACGCGTTGGACTCGCCGGGGTGACCAAATGGTCACCGGAGCTGCGTCGACGGCGAGCTCGGCGACGGCGGAGGTTCGGCCGTGGTGGGGATGCAGCTACGGTGAGGGAACGAGGGGAAGGAGAGGGGGAAATGACTCGGGGGCTCACCGCGGTTGCAGTGGGCGTCGAAGCGGGCTCGGGGACGCGCTGGAGACGGCGAATTCGTCGGCGACGGTGGTCGGAGCCCGAAGAGGGGAACAGCGACGTGGCGACGATGCAGGGCTTCCGGGGACTCGTGGAGCGGTGGGGAGGAAGAGGGAGTTGTGGCGGAGCTTCTGAGCTACTCGGGGGAGCGAGGGGTGGCCGGAGACAGTGGCTACGGCGAACGGCAGCGACGGTGATCTTCGGCCGAGAGCGAGAGAGAGCGAGGGAGAAACGGGGGAGAGTGAGCGAGAGCAGGGGGGATCGGGACGGGCTGCGGACGTCGTCCACGCGGCCAGGAGGGCGTCGGCAAGCAGGAGGTGGCCGCGCGGCCGCGCGCGCGCGAGCACGCAGCAGCTTCGGGGCGTGGGGAGGAAGACGACGGGGAGCTACAGTGTTGGGCTGGGTCGGCTGCTAGCTGGGCCGGCCAGCTGGCTGGGCCGCGCAGGTAAGTCTTTCCCCTTTCTTTTCTGTTTTCTGTTTTATTTAATATATCTGCAACTTTGTTGAATTAAATAAAATACCTAGGCAATTCCAAAAATCACCAAACTACTCCTGGCTCATAGTTGGATTATTTCCAACATGAAACATTTTAGTTTGGAGATATTTGAGCATTTAAATATTTTATATTATTTTAAATGCCCAAATTCAAATATCTATGATTTAATTCAAAGACCCTAGGATGGCCTAGAAAAATGTGCACCACTTTTGTCAGAGGTTCTGAACCAAGGCTAAAATGATGGACATTTTAGAAGGGCATTTCAGGTTCATTGAAAATTATTTTAGTAAACCCTAGTTGGTTTCAGAGGGGACTGGGGGTTCTGTCATCCCCATTTCAAGTTTCTGATGAAAGAGTAAACA
>NW_025272183.1:0-1369 GCF_018294505.1 Triticum aestivum | reverse complement strand
TCCGGGATCTCATCCGGGACTCCGAACAACATTCGGTAACCACATACAAACTTCCTTTATAACCCTAGCGTCATCGAACCTTAAGTGTGTAGACCCTACGGGTTCGGGAACCATGCAGACATGACCGAGACGTCCTCCGGTCAATAACCAACAATGGGATCTGGATACCCATGTTGGTTCCCACATGTTCCACGATGATCTCATCGGATGAACCACGATGTCGAGGATTCGATCAATCCCGTATACAATTCCCTTTGTCTAGAGGTATTGTACTTGCCCGAGATTCGATCGTCGGTATCCCGATACCTTGTTCAATCTCATTACCGGCAAGTTTCTTTACTCGTTCTGTAACACATCATCCCATGATCAACTCCTTGATCACATTGTGCACATTATGATGATGTCCTAATGAGTGGGCCCAGAGATACCTCTCCGTCACACGGAGTGACAAATCCCAGTCTCAATTCGTGCCAACCCAATAGACACTTTCGGAGATACCCGTAGTGCACCTTTATAGCCACCCAGTTACGTTGTGACGTTTGGCACACCCAAAGTATTCCTACGGTATCCCGGAGTTGCACAATCTCATGGTCTAAGGAAATGATACTTGACATTAGAAAAGCTTTAGCATGCGAACTACACGATCTTGTGTTATGCTTAGGATTGGGTCTTGTCCATCACATCATTCTTCTAATGATGTGATCCCATTATCAATGACATCCAATGTCCATGGTCAGGAAACCGTAACCATCTATTGATCAACGAGCTAGTCAACTAGAGGCTTACTAGGGACATGGTGTTGTCTATGTATCCACACATGTATCTGAGTTTCCTATCAATACAATTCTAGCATGGATAATAAACGATTATCATGAACAAGGAAATATAATAATAACTAATTTATTATTGCCTCTAGGGCATATTTCCAACAGTCTCCCACTTGCACTAGAGTCAATAATCCAGTTCACATCGCTATGTGATTAACACTCAAGGTCACATCCCCATGTGACTAACACCCAAAGAGTTTACTAGAGTCAATAACCTAGTTCACATTACCATGTGATTAACACTCGATGAGTTCTGGGTTTGATCATGTTATGCTTGTGAGAGATGTTATAGTCAACGGGTCTGAATCTTTCAGATCCGTGTGTGCTTTACAAATCTCTATGTCATCTCCCATATGCAGCTACCATGTTCTATTTGGAGCTATTCCAAATAACTGTTCTACTATACGAATCCAGTTTACTACTCAGAATAATCTTGATTAGTGTCAAAGTTTGCATCGGTGTAACCCTTTACGATGAACTCTTTTACCACCTCCATAATCGAGAAAATTCCTTAGTCACTAGTTACTAAGGATAACTTTGAC
>NW_025272182.1:0-1369 GCF_018294505.1 Triticum aestivum | reverse complement strand
AGACGGACGACAAGGACGCGAAGACGTCCGCTTTCTGTTCGCTTTGGCCCCAAACCGAGAGCAACTTTGGTCTGGAAATGGGGCGAAAGCGGACACGGGCCGGACAAAACGTCCGTATGCTCCCATGCACTGGGTCGTTTGATTTGTCCGTTTTACCCCAAACGGACACAAACGGACGATTTGGGGTAGAAATGGGTCACGCGGTGGAGTTGGCCGAAGAGGTTGGCTCGTCGCCGTTGGCCGGTGGTGCCGCATGTGGTGGGACGAGCACCAGAGGACGAGGCGGTGGCTGGTTCATGCACGCGGCAGCGCTGCTGGCTTGGAGTCGCCATGCACTTGGTACCGTCGGCCACCGCGCGCTCACCGTTGAGGTCGCTGCTTGCTGCAGCTTGCGCGCCGCCGTCGCTGCTTGTGCCGAGCTGCGCGGCACCGCTAGTGCTTGCTTCCCTGGGAGGTCTGGGTCAAGGGCGCCGCCGCCGCTGCTTCCTCTGCTGGGAGGGCGGGGTCAAGCACGCCGCCGTTTGTGCCCGAGCTGTGCGTCGTCGGCGCCGCTTGCTCCGTTGGGAGGCAGGGGTCGCGCCCGAGCTGCCTGTCGCCGCTTTTTTGGGGGGGGGGCTCAAAATCTCGTCCTTTTTAGCAATGCAATGCAATTTTTCTTACTCTTTACATTATGCTATGAATCTCATTGAAGGTGGGTCGACCAAGTCATACCTGATGCTCCCTGGGTTATCAACCAGGAGTTCCTCGGCAAGCACTGCATCGGCTACATCGCGCACGACGCGCTTCCGTCAGTATATACTTATTTATATGTAACAAATACCACCTATCCACTTTGCATACTTCCAAATCATCTACTCCCTCTGTTGCTAAATACTATAAGTCTTTCTAGAGATATCAATGCGCACTACATACGGAGCAAAATGAAGTGAATTGTGAAAAACCACCACATTAAAGCGTAGGTTTGCAGGAAAGACTCTTCTACAAATTTGTGCCAAAACACTGATTTTAGTCCTAATCTTTTGCAAAAAACACTGATCAATCGTTTTATGCATTTTAACCTTGATTATGACATGTGGGGCCATGGTATTTTTGCATAGTCACCATTCGGGTAAAAGTACAAAACGCAATCAGCTCCTCGTCGCCGGCCTGCAGCAGAGGCATCGGCGCTCATGGTCTTCGTCGCCAGCCATGGCCACACCGTCCAGAGGGGGGGAAGGCCAACTCCACCGCACGACCCTAAATCTATACCCATTTTATCCGGATTTTGTCCGTATGGGGTAGAAATAGGGAGAACAAACGCCGGACAGAGGCCGCACAAACTCGCTGCACGCAACGCTACTACCCCATTTTCACCCCATACGTCGTGGTC
>NW_025272181.1:855-1369 GCF_018294505.1 Triticum aestivum | reverse complement strand
TCATCATTTCACCCGCATAGCATGTGCAAAAGAGTAGAGAGGGTCACGGCGAAAATTGGACGCACCTCGTGTACAAACTGGACAATCTCTTTCGGAGTATCAGGGTTTCGAACGTGAACTCATCTGTTACACGGGCACTTCAATGTTTTTTAAACTTATTTGAACTCCAGCCTATTTTTGCGTTCAGTATGCATCATTCAATGCGGCGACATCAATTTCCAACATGTTCTGACATCATTTGCTGTTTTTCAATCATTTACCGATTTGTTTAGAGAGCTAAATGACGGTGAAATTGAAAATCACTACAAAATGAACTCTGAAATTGTTGGAACTTGGCATGGTATCATCATTTCACCCGCATAGCATGTGCAAAAGAGTAGAGAGGGTCACGGCGAAAACTGGACGCACCTCGTGTACAAACTGGACAATCTCTTTCGGAGTGTCAGGGTTTCGGACGAGAACTCATCTGTTACACGGGCACTTCAATCTTTTTTAAACTTATTTGAACTCCAGC
>NW_025272181.1:0-845 GCF_018294505.1 Triticum aestivum | reverse complement strand
TGTACAAACTGGACAATCTCTTTCGGAGTATCAGGGTTTCGGACGAGAACTCATCTATTACACGGGCACTTCAATGTTTTTTAAACTTTTTTGAACTCCAGCCTATTTTTGCGTTCATCATGCATCATTCAAAGCGACGTCCTCAATTTCCAACACGTTCTGACATCATTTGCTGTTTTTCAGTCATTTACCGATTTGTTTAGAGAGCTAAATGACGGTGAAATTGAAAATCACTACAAAATGAACTCTGAAAATGTTGGAACTACGCATGGTATCATCATTTCACCCGCATAGCATGTGCAAAAGAGTAGAGAGGGTCACGGCGAAAACTGGACGCACCTCGTGTACAAACTGGACAATCTATTTCGGAGTATCAGGGTTTCGGACGAGAACTCATCTGTTACACGGGAACTTGAATGTTTTTTAAACTTTTTTGATCTCCAGCCTATTTTTGCGTTCAGTATGCATCATTGAAAGCGACGTCATCAATTTCCAACGCGTTCTGACATCATTTGCTGTTTTTCAGTCATTTACCGATTTGTTTAGAGAGCTAAATGACGGTGAAATTGAAAATCACTACAAAATGAACTCTGAAAATGTTGGAACTTGGCCTGGTATCATCATTTCACCCGCATAAGATGTGCAAAAGAGTAGAGAGGGTAACGGCGAAAACTGGAGGCACCTCGTGTACAAACTGGACAATCTCTTTCGGAGTATCAGGGTTTCGGACGAGAACTCATCTGTTACACGGGCACTTCAATGTTTTTTATAATTTTTTGAAGTCCACCCTATTTTTGCATTCAGCATGCATCATTCAAAGCGACGTCATCAATTTCCAACACGTT
>NW_025272180.1:0-1369 GCF_018294505.1 Triticum aestivum | reverse complement strand
GAATCGGACAAACCAAGGATTATTGATGACCGACACGTAAATGCACTCAGGGGTTAGTTAATCGTGGAAATCACTCCAGGACCCCAAAATGTGAGTAATAGTCCACGAAACGCGTCAGAATCGGCCAAAACTGCGAGTGTTGACGACCATCAAGTAATCGCACCTTGGGGTTCAACAACTGTGGAAATCGCTTCGGGACCCCAAAACGGTGAGTAATAGTCCACGAAACGAGTCAGAATTGGCCAAAACTATGAGTGTTGACGACGGACACGTAAATGCACTCCTGGGATCGTCAATCGTGGAAATCGCTCTGGGACCCAAAACAGTGAGTAATAGTGCACGAAACGGGCCAGAATTGGCCGTAATTGAGAGTGTTGATGACCACATGTAAACGCACCCCGAGGTTCGACAATCGTGGAAATCACTTCGAGACCCCAAAACTAAGTATAGTCCAAGAAACGGGCCAGAACCGACCCAAACTACGAGTGTTGACGACCAACACATATCACACCTTGGGATTCGACAACCATGGAAAGCGTTTTGAGACCCCAAAACGTTGAGTAATAGTCCATGAAAGAGCCCAGAATCGGACAAACCTAGGATTAGTGATGACCGACACGTAAACGCACCCAAGGGTTCGTTAATTGTGAAAATCACTCCGGGACCCCTAAATAGTGAGTAATAGTCCACGAAACACGCCAGAATCGGGCAAAACTGCGAGTGTTGACGACCGACACGTAATCGCACCTTTGGGTTGAACGACTGTGGAAATCGCTTCGTGACCACAAAACGGTGAGTAATAGTCCACGAAACGGGTCAGAATTGGCCAAAACTGCGAGTGTTGATGACGGACACGTAAATGCACTCCAAAACGGCCAAAACTACAAGTCTTGACGACCAACACATAGCACACCATGGGAATCGACAACCATGGAAATCAATTTGGGACCCCAAAACGGTGAGTAATAGTCCATGAAAGAGCCCAGAATCGGACAAACCAAGGATTATTGATGACCGACACGTAAATGCACTCAGGGGTTAGTTAATCGTGGAAATCACTCCAGGACCCCAAAATGTGAGTAATAGTCCACGAAACGCGTCAGAATCGGCCAAAACTGCGAGTGTTGACGACCATCAAGTAATCGCACCTTGGGGTTCAACAACTGTGGAAATCGCTTCGGGACCCCAAAACGGTGAGTAATAGTCCACGAAACGAGTCAGAATTGGCCAAAACTATGAGTGTTGACGACGGACACGTAAATGCACTCCTGGGATCGTCAATCGTGGAAATCGCTCTGGGACCCAAAACAGTGAGTAATAGTGCACGAAACAGACCAGAATTGGCCGTAATTGAGAGTGTTGATGACCA
>NW_025272179.1:0-1369 GCF_018294505.1 Triticum aestivum | reverse complement strand
TTTTTTTTTGCGCTCTTTTTTTTTGTTGCGCTGCTTTTTTTTTGCGAAAAATCACTATAATGGCGAGTGTCTCAAAACTCTTCCTAGGTCAAACTGATAGGATGGGCACGGAATTTTTTTTTTCGACCAATTTTTTTTTTTCGACTGCCCGGACCCAAAAACTGGAAACAGGTCAAAAAAAACTTCCTATAATGGCACCTGTCTCAAAACACTCAGAAACACCTAAAAATAGGATAGCCAGAAATTTTTTCGAAAAATGCGTTTTCGAAAAATTTTGGGCCTAAACGGAGCGTGGCTACCCGACTCTTTTTTTTTCTGAAACCTACTCTGATAGAGGCGGGGGTGTCCCGATCTTTCGATGAGATGATAACTATCGATTTGGTGGAGACGACTTTGACGATCCGACTACAAACGTGCAGGACGTTGCGCCTTAGCAATCGCTAAACCAATCTCCTGAGGTTACTGACGATGCCGGAAGCACGGTCAGCCTGACCACGAAGGTCTATTCCTGCAAGCAATCGAAGAACGAGCAAGAATATGATAAAGCAATCTGAATATTGCAAATATATATGAGGTATTGATAATGGTGGAGATCCGTAAGCGGTCTTGGTCTGGTCGTTGGACACAAACGACGTACACGAAGTTGCAATGGCTAACTTTTAACTAAACAAATCCCAAGGTCTAAACGATGCCCTAAGGGCTGTATATATGGAGGAAGAGGGGGGAATTTCGTGGCCCTTGGTGGAGGGGTCCGAAATCAACACTATCTCTTGTTTCCCCACACATACGGACTCTAATAAGGTGACGCAGCACCTAAATTAGCCTGGGGACGAAATTTATGAAGTGGCATCTTGTATATTTCGTCCAAGGCGTCATGCACCCATTATGGTGGCTTCAAAGTCCTGAAATCATCACTTGTAACTCCGTTCTTGTTCCCCTTGCGCATGCCATCATCTCCATGCTTGTTCTTGCTCCAATGTTCATCCTTCTCCAAGCTAGGCCCTTCATTTGTAAGCAAAACAAATGTATCCAATTTAGGCAGCATCATATTCTCATGAACATTAGAATCATTACCAAGAAACGAAAGTACCTGGAAATTTAGTTGGCGTGCACGAGCTCTAGTAATTGGTCCAGTATGTATAGCAGCAGGGGCTGTGGGTGTAACAATTGTATTGATGTCCTCATCAATTTGTGTTTCGTGCTAACAAGCTATGCATTCCAGCTAGCTCCGTTCGTCTTTTGTTGTTGCAGGAGGCGCATGGAGGAGGATTAATGGGACACTTTGGCGTGAAGAAGACGGAGGACGTACTTGCTACACATTTCTTTTGGCCAAAGATGAGACGGGATGTTGAGCGTTTTATTGCTCACT
>NW_025272178.1:0-1369 GCF_018294505.1 Triticum aestivum | reverse complement strand
CCCAAAACAGTGAGTAATAGTCCACGAGACGGCCAGAATTGGCCAAAATTGTGAGTGTTGATGACCGACACATAAACGCACCCCCGGGGTTCATCAATCGTGGAAATCACATCGGGACCCCAAAACTGAGTAATAATCCAAGAAACGGGCCAGAATCGGCCAAAACTGCGAGACTTGACGACCAACACGAAAGCACACCTTGGGGTTCGACAACAATGGAAATCGCTTTAGGACCGTAAAACGGTGAGTAATAGTCCACGAAAGGGACATAATCGACAAAAACCGCGATTGTTGATGACCAAAACATAAATGCACCAGGGGTTCGTCAATCGTGGAAATCCCTCCGGGACCCGAAACTGCGAGTAATAGTCCACAAAACGGGCGAGAATCGGCCAAAACTGCGAGTGTTGATGAATGACACGTAAGTGCATCTTTGGGTTCAACAACTATGGAAATCACTTCGGGACCCCAAAAAGGTGAGTGATAGTCCACGAAACGGGTCAGCTTTGGCCAGAACTATGAGTGTTGACGACGGGCACGTAAACGCACCCCCGGGATCGTGAATCGTGGAAATCGCTCTGGGACCCCAAAACGGTGAGTAATAGTCCACGAGACGGACCAGAATTGGGCAAAATGGTGAGTGTTGATAACCGACACATAAACGCACCCCGGGGATCGCAAATCGTGTAAATCGCTCTAGGACCCCAAAACGGTGAGTAATAGTGCACCAAACGGACCAGAATCGGCCAAAACTGCGATTGTTGATGACCGACACGTAAGCGCACCGTAGGGTTTGTCAATCATGGAAATCACTTCGGGATGCCAAAACTGTTTAATAGTTCAAAAACGGGCCAAAATCGGCCAAAACTGCGAGTCTTGACGACCAACACGCAAGCACACCTTGGGGTTCGACAAAAATGGAAATCTCTTTGGGACCCCAAAACGGTGAGTAATAGTCCACGAAACGGGTCGGAATCAACAAAACCTGCGAGTGTTGATGACCGACACGTAAACGCACCCAGAGGTTCGTCAATCGTCGAAATCACTCCGGGACCCCAAAACAGTGAGTAATAGTCCACGAGACGGCCAGAATTGGCCAAAATTGTGAGTGTTGATGACCGACACATAAACGCACCCCCGGGGTTCATCAATCGTGGAAATCACATCGGGACCCCAAAACTGAGTAATAATCCAAGAAACGGGCCAGAATCGGCCAAAACTGCGAGACTTGACGACCAACACGAAAGCACACCTTGGGGTTCGACAACAATGGAAATCGCTTTAGGACCGTAAAACGGTGAGTAATAGTCCACGAAAGGGACATAATCGACAAAAACCGCGATTGTTGATGACCAAAACATAAATGCAC
>NW_025272177.1:0-1369 GCF_018294505.1 Triticum aestivum | reverse complement strand
AGGACAGTTGCTTTGCAGTACAGAGTGCTTCTTGTCGGGCCGAGTAATTCAAGTTCCCTGTGCCATATAGTAGAAACAGATATACATGTTAGCTTCAAAAATCAAGTGACAGATTGCCGAAAATGATTACGAGTTCAGTGGCGATAGGATATGCGTGTAGTACCTTCAAACGATATGCCGTAGTTGTTGGATTGGCCTAACTGCTGAACAAGAATTACCAACGTGCCAAGATCCACCAGCCTTGAAATAGACAGAATGTGGAAATCAGTCCATGGCTTGAAGTTCCATGCACGCAGCTGAAGCCCTAGCCAAAACTTTTCATGGACTTTGACTTCACCCATTCAACGTCAACTTCTCCAGCGCCGGAAAGAATATAGAACAAAGAAGTGGGAAAAAAATTCCCCAGCTCGGCGAACAAGCGAACCAATCGTGCCCCCCGCTCAAGGTGTCTAGCGATATCGCCGCTAATCATTCGGGGATCTTGCCCGGTACCAATCCTGCAGATTACATGCACGAAGACGATGCACATTTTGATATAATGGAGGTGGACGTATTCAAATACGAGTATGGGAAGCCTCTCGTCAAAGATGGAACTACTCTAACAACGATGATGCGAAGATTCCATGATTGGTACATGGAAACCTGCAGAAAGTTTGCAGGGAAGAAAAAAATTGATACTTTGACGCTGAAAGTTAAAGAGGATCAGCACGACCTCGTTGGAATTGAGCAGTTGTTTGTTCCATTTGAGGAGTTCTTCCAGTTTTTCAATCAAAAGGTCCTCGGTAAATTAAAGGTCACTTGCTACTGTCTGTAAGTACTTCTTCTGTCATTAAGTCTTTATATATAGCTCAGCTCTTTCATTACATGTATATATAATTATCCTCACTATATTATGCAGATTGAAGATCGTTGAATCCAGAAAAGCTGAAATGTATTATATTGGGTTCATTAACACAAACCTCATAGATCAATTTAGGGTTACATTTCATCCCAAAGAAACCGATGACAACTTGCTATGATCGTTGGTAATAAATCAAAACAAATATACAATACTCTTTCCTTACAACTTCCAGTGAGTGTTACTTTCTTGTGCATATTCGGTTTCCCTTAATTATTACTCGAGGTTATAGTAATTAATGTATGAGTTATGTATGTGTGCGCAGTTTCCACTATATTCTGCTAGAGATTAAGCTTGAGCGGGGACTAGCAAACGTCTTAGACTCGAGACGAAAAGACCCCGAGGACTATGCGGACATGTCTAAAATGCTCGACAAGTAAGTTGAATCGATCATTATCGCACCATATCGGCAACTTCAACCACACGTGAGCCACAACTTTTTATGGACCGGACCTAAGCCATTCAATGTCA
>NW_025272176.1:0-1369 GCF_018294505.1 Triticum aestivum | reverse complement strand
AATGATGCATATGTAGATAGTTCTGATGTAAGTCTTGCTGGGTACATTTGTACTCACGTTTGCCTATTTTATGTTTTTGCAGAGAGACTTCAGTCTCACTAGTAATTCCGTGTGGACTTCGACGTTTAGCTTGATACCTCAGCTACGATCTTGTGCCCTCGGCAGGATCTGATAGATAGTCAGGCTTCTCAGCCTTTTTCATTTATAGTTGTCTGTACTCAGACATGATAGCTTCCGCTTGTGCTTTGACTTGTATGCTCTGAGTGTTGGGTCATGAGACCCATGTTTGTAATATCTCGCTCCTCGGAGCCTATTGAATAAACTACTTGAGTCGTAGAGTCATTTTGTGATGCCATGTTGTATTGCACATATCGAGCATATTGTGTGTATGTTATTGAAATGCTTGGTATGTGTGGGATCTGACCATCTAGTTGTTTATCTTTAGTAGCCTCTCTTACGGGGAAATGTCTCCTAGTGTTTCCACCGAGCCATGGTAGCTTGCTACTACTCTGGAACACTTAGGCTGGCCGGCATGTGTCCTTCTTCGTTCCTGTGTCTGTCCCTTCGGGGAAATGTCACGCGATGAATACCGGAGTCCTGTTAGCCCGCTACAGCCCGGTTCACCGGAGTCCTGCTAGCCCAGTGCTACAGCCTGGTTTCACTCGCTGATGACCGACACGTTCGATGCTGGGTCATGGATGCCTGTCCTTGTAAATCTGTGCCACTTTGGGTTTATGACTAGCCATGTCAGCCCGGGCTCCTTATCATATGGATGCTAGCGACACTGTCATATACGTGTGCCAAAAGGCGCAAACGGTCCCGGGCTAAGGTAAGGCGACACCCGTGGGAATACCGTGCGTGAGGCCGCAAAGTGATATGAGGTGTTACATGCTAGATCGATGTGGCATTGAGTCGGGGTCCTGACAGCGTTGGTATCAGAGCTTGACTGCCTGTAGGATTACCAAGCCAAACTGGTCGAAGTTGAGTCTAGAAATTCTTTAGTTATATAAGGGAATTGATTGTGGGATGGAACGTAAGGCTCTTTTTACTCCTTATACATTATGCCTTCTGATCTAAGTCATCTTATCTTTCCTGCGGGGATTAAGAACTAGGCTATCTCTTCTTTCTATCAGGATCACGTGTTACTAATCCGTAGACTTATAGATTGTTGGACTTAAGCCTCGTTTCAGTTTCTACTACTTCTGTATGTTAATTGTTGATCTCGAAATCTTGATATTGTGCTTCTGAGTGGTTATGCCACCATTTTTGTGAATGTCTCAAATCTTTTCTGAGCATTTACAGCCGTTATGCTGTCCGAGTCATCCCAGGTTTCTAAGTAGTTTGATGCATTTGCAAATCCTTTCTTCCC
>NW_025272175.1:0-1370 GCF_018294505.1 Triticum aestivum | reverse complement strand
ATAAATAGACTATTGAATAGTTTGCATTAGAAATCACCTGACAAATATGCATGTATGCAATATTTTTGGTCGTATCCAAGGTAGTCTTGTCCTCATCATCAAGCTCCTCAAGCCCCTCCACAAGCTCGTCAAGCTCCACCTCAACCTCAAGTTCAACAAGAACAAGTTGATCATGGATTTCCTCCACGCCAAGAGCAACATGAGGATGACTATCCCCCATGTCAAGGACGTCATCATCACCATCGCCAACAACACAATGAAGAGCAACGCTATGGCAAGCTCAAGTTCACAATGCCCAAGTTCAATGGAAGCAATGATACGGAAGATTACCTCTCATGGGCATTGAAGGTCGACAAAATTTTCCGCTTACACAACTATGAGGAAGAGAAGAAGATCGCTATGGCATCACTTGAGTTCCAAGATTATGTGCTCATATGGTGGGAACAAGTACTTGAACGCCGTCAAGCAAGAGGTGAGCCACCAATCACCACTTGGGCTCAAATGAAGGATGTCATGCGGGCACGTTTTGTACCAACCTACTACAACCGCGATCTCTTCAAGAAGCTACAACTCCTCAAGCAAGGAACAAAGAGTGTTGAAGAATACTAAAAGGAAATGGAGATAGCCATGATTCGAGCCAATGTCACGGAAGATGATGAGCAAACAATGGCACGTTTCTTGAATGGACTCAATCATCCCATCAAGAAGATTGCCGACTTCCAACCCTATTCCAACCTCATTGAGCTCGTACATCAAGCAACCAAGGCGGAACGTCAAGTGCAAGATGACTTCAAGTACGCCAAGTACTCATCCAAGACCTACGGCTTCTCCAACACCCAAGCTTCAACGACTCCTCCAACATCTACATCAACCAAACCTTCTCAAAGCAACGACGACAAGTCAAGTTACAAGAAAACTTCGGCAAGTTCAAGTCATCTTCCTCCTACGACAAGCAACTTCAAGCCGCGTGCTTCATCATCTACTCCAACCAATGAGACCGCCAAAACAAGCTCATTCAAGTGTTTCACTTGCGGCGGTCGAGACCACAAGTCCTACCAATGCACGAACAAGCGCACCATGATCCTCAACGACGATGGCACATATGACTCAATGAGTGAAGAGGAGATGGAAGCCCTTGAGCAAGTGGCCATGCACCAGCGCGTGAACGAAGATGAAGATGATCAAGTATTTTGTGATGAGGATTCGAGCCCCGCTCTCGTTGTCTCCAAAGTCTTGACACTTCAACATCAACAAGAAGAAGACCAACGATGCCACATCTTCCACACTAAGGCCGGCATCAATGGAAGGTCCGTCAAGGTCATCATCGATGGAGGTAGTTGCCACAACTTGGCAAGTGAAGAACTATGTTC
>NW_025272174.1:0-1370 GCF_018294505.1 Triticum aestivum | reverse complement strand
AACCCAACCAACACCCAGATCCAAGGTTCCCCGACCCTCCACCTGCCGCCAGAGCGGCTAGCCGAGGGAGAGGGAATCAGCGGCGGCGCCGGTGGATCACAAAGGGACCCTCTCTTGTTGGCCTGGCGAAATCTAACCACTCGCGAGATCCATTTAGGTTACTGTCTACTTTTGGTGTATATGTCATCTTTTTGTTTTTTTATTGTTTATTTGATGCTCAACGATGCAATATGGATCGGACGGGGCATGGAAACTAAAAAAATGTTGTTTGGTAGTGAAGTTATAGAACTTTTTTAGGGGAAAACGATTTTTTAGAAACACTTTTGAGACTTTGATAAAGAGGATTCAATCGGATTGAAGCAACGATATTGTCACCCTTTCACCCGCACAAACACTACCAATAAGTCAGGACAAGAACGCTCGAGTATGGGCCGCATTATGGGCTTGGGCCGTCTTTCCATTTTCTTTCCTTCATTTCCCCAGGCAAAAAACGAGGGCCCAACCCAATGCGTGGTGCGACCACATTCCTATCTGTGCTCGTCCACCCCTCAACAACAACAGCAACAACAACAACAACAACAACAACAACAACAACAACAACAAAGCCTTTAGTCCCAAACAAGTTGGGGTAGGCTAGAGGTGAAACCCATAAGATCTCGCAACCAGGTCATGGCTCTAGCACATGGATAGCAAGCTTCCACGCACCCCTGTCCATAGCTAGCTCTTTAATGATACTCCAATCCTTCAGATCTCTCTTAACGGATTCCCCCCATGTCAAATTCGGTCTACCCCGCTCTCTCTTGACATTTACTGTTAGTAGTTGTCAGTTAGCTTATCTTCTACTAGGCGGGGCTGAAGATTGCCAGACGGCTGCCAGGGTTGATGGGGATGTCATCCACAACCGATTGCGCGGTACGGTTCCACATTGACATGAGTTTCTTTGCAGATTGACTTCTGTATATCTAACCTCTCTCCAGCGGCCAGAATTTTTACTCCGATATGCCCTCGGTTCCAGGTGCAGCCTGAGCAAAGAGCAGCTGAAATTGGGGATGATTTCAGGTACTGTTACTAGCTGTAAGTAAGTAAGTTATCTTATCTTCAACTAGGCGAGACTGAAGATTGCCCGACGGCTGCCAGGGTTGATGGGGACGGCATCCACAATCGATTGCGCGGTACGGTTTCACATTCACATGAGTTTCTTTGCAGATTGCTGGCCTTCTCACTAGCTCATATGTTACCATCAATTTGCACGGCAAGAGCTTTCAGTAGTAACTATTTTGGCATGAATCCCCTTCCCCTGTCATGTTAGCAATTCTTTTCTCTGTGCAGCATGAACCACAAGACTAATATTGCGATGTGATCCGCTGTGG
>NW_025272173.1:0-1370 GCF_018294505.1 Triticum aestivum | reverse complement strand
GGACAATCTCTTTCGAAGTATCAGGGTTTCGGACGAAAGATCATTTGTTACAAAGGGATTTCATTTTCTTGAACTTATTTGAACTCCATATTTTTTCTGTGTTCAAAATGCACCATTCAAAGACACATCATCAATTTTCAACCCTTTCTGACTTCATTTGTTATTTTTCATGGATTTATTGATTTTTTTGAGCTATAAGACCCTGAAATTGAAAAGCATTTCAAATGAACTCCGAAAAGGTTGAAAGTTGGCATGGTATCATCATTTCACCCACATAGCATGTGCAACAAAGTTGAGATGGTTACGGAAAAAACTAGATGCACTTCGTGTACAAAACGAACAATCTCTTTCGAAGTATCAGAGTTTCGGACGAAAGATCATCTGTTACAAAGTTGGCATGGTATCATCATAATAGTTGCGGGAGAAAGTCTTCACTTTTTCTTCGCTTGTGTCATTTCCTTATTGCGCCGTAACCATGGATAATCTTCATTGTTTATCAGGATGCTTGGGTCAGCCTTGACATTGAAGGGAGGAATTTCATGAAACTTTTCATAATCTTCAGACATGTCTGTCTTGCCGTCCACTCCCAGGATGTCCCTTTTTCCTGAAAGAACTATGTGGTGCTTTGGCTCATCGTATGATGTATTCGCTTCCTTATCTTTTCTTTTTCTCGGTTTGGTAGACATGTCCTTCACATAGATAACCTGTGCCACATCATTGGCTAGGACGAACGGTTCGTCAGTGTACCCAAGATTTTTCAGATCCACTGTTGTCATTCCGTACTGTGGGTCTACCTGTACGCCGCCGCCAAACAGAATGACCCATTTGCACTTAAACAAAGGGACCTTAAAATCGGGTCCGTAGTCAAGTTCCCATATGTCCACTATGTAACCATAATATGTGTCCTTTCCGCTCTCGGTTGCTGCATCAAAGAGGACACCGCTGTTTTGGTTGGTGCTCTTTTGATCTTGGGCGATCGTGTAAAATGTATTCCCATTTATCTCGTATCCTTTGTAAGTCAATACAGTCAAAGATGGTCCCCTGGACAACAAGTACAACTCATCACAAACAGTGTTGTCACCTCTGAGACGTGTTTCCAACCAACTGCTGAAAGTCCTGATGTGTTCACATGTAATCCAGTCGTCGCATTGCTCCGGGTGTTTGGAGCGCAGACTGTTCTTGTGTTCATCGACATACGGGGTCACCAAGGTAGAGTTCTGTAGAACTGTGTAGTGTGCTTGAGACCAAGAATATCCGTCCCTGCATATTATTGAGTCTCTTCCAAGAGTGCCTTTTCCAGTCAGTCTCCCCTCATACCGCGATTTAGGGAGACCTATCTTGTTAAGGCCAGGAATGAAGTCAACACAAAA
>NW_025272172.1:0-1370 GCF_018294505.1 Triticum aestivum | reverse complement strand
AAGCAAAACGCAGATCCGAGTGACTTGCTGCGATCCAAGAAGCCCGCCACAGAGTCTGCATTCCAGTCGTCCGGTGAGACGAAGCCTGTTCACATTCACCCGACCGACCCCGAAGCAGCTCCGACCCGCATCTCCACAACACTCGACCCAAAATAGGAAGAAGCGCTCATCCAGTTCCTCCGTGAGAACTGGGACATTTTTGCATGGAAGCCCGCTGACATGCCAGGTGTTCCCAGGGGACTGGCTGAGCATCGCCTAAGAGTCGACTCGTCTGCAAAACCAGTCAAAGAGCATCTTCGGCGGTCCGCCGTCCAGAAGAGAAAGGCCATCGGTGAAGAAGTGGCTCGACTGTTGGCGGCAGGATTTATCCGAGAGATCTACCACTCCGAGTGGCTCGCTAATGTCGTCATGGTTCCTAAGAAGGACAAGTCGCTCCGAATGTGCATTGATTTCAAGCACATCAACCGGGCCTACCCGAAAGATCACTTTCCTCTCCCTCGCATAGATCAAATTGTTGACTCGACCGCGGGATGCGAGAGGTTGTCTTTTTTAGATGCTTACTCCGGGTACCACCAGATCCGTCTGTACGGACCCGATGAGGTAAAAACAGCTTTCATCACTCCATTCGGGTGCTTCTGCTATATCACCATGCCATTCGGCCTCAAGAATGCCGGAGCCACATTTATGCGAATGATTCAGAAGTGTCTACTCACCCAAATCAGTCGGAATGTGGAAGCTTATATGGATGATATTGTTGTCAAGTCACGAAAAGGTTCCGACCTGCTCGCTGACCTCGCCGAAACATTTGCCAACCTCAGAAGGTATGATATCAAGCTCAATCCATCAAAGTGCACATTTGGAGTTCCTGGTGGCAAATTACTCGGTTTTCTCGTTTCCGAACGGGGAATCGACGCTAACCCAGAGAAGATTGGCACTATTCTCCGAATGAAACGCCCTGTGCGAGTGCACGATGTCCAGAAGCTTACTGGATGCTTGGCCGCATTAAGTCGATTCATCTCACGACTCGGTGAAAAGGCACTGCCTCTTTACCGACTGATGAAGAAGGCTGACAAGTTCGAGTGGACTCCAGAAGCTGATGCAGCGTTTGCCGAGCTAAAAGCTCTGCTCTCCACCCAGCCGGTGCTTGCTGCTCCAATCAGCAAAGAGCCTCTGTTGCTCTACATCGCAGCCACAGGACAAGTCGTCAGTACTGTGCTAACGGTCGAGCGGGAAGAAGAAGGAAAAGCTCTCAAAGTTCAGCGCCCAGTGTATTATTTGTCTGAAGTCTTGACTCCATCCAAGCAGAGATATCCTCATTATCAGAAGCTTGTGTATGGAATATACATGACCACAAAGAAGGTTGCTCATTA
>NW_025272171.1:0-1370 GCF_018294505.1 Triticum aestivum | reverse complement strand
TGAGCGGATATTCTATAAATGCGAGAATTAACCGTAGGGGTATTCAAGTGACAAGAACAGCAAGGCAGTAAGCTCAAGGGATTATCGAAACCACGACGAGTTTTTCAGGGTATCTTGTAATAACAAGACCAACTGGGGATGATATAAGAATAACAACTGTAAGTAGTTACCCATAAGGGTTGACGGTGGAAGGGGAATTGCAAACGCGATGAACACAAGTTCTCGGCCTAACAGCGGAAAGTATCTTCAGGGTCTTCACGTGCAGCAGACGATCATCAATAATAAGGGGCTCTCCGGGTGAAAATGATAACGAGATCCTAATGTTAGATTTAGTAAGATTCATTTAACCCGAATAGAAGAGATGTCAGAGTCCCAGAGTATAGGTCGAGGAATAAAAGATCCTACTACCACCCGATGGCGACGTGGGCCCATGGGCCACACAGCCATGTTAGTAAAAGTTTTTCAACGACTAGACTCGACTTTGGCCAAGGAGTTGGAAAGGGGGATTCCTACAGGCAGTCGGCTCTGATACCAACTTGTGACGCCCCCGATTTAATCGTACACTAATCATGCACGCAAATGTGTACGATCAAGATCAGGGACTCACGGGAAGATATCACAACACAACTCTACAAATAAAATAAGTCATACAAGCATCATAATACAAGCCAGGGGCCTCGAGGGCTCGAATACAAGTGCTCGATCATAGACGAGTCAGCGGAAGCAACAATATCTGAGTACAGACATAAGTTAAACAAGTTTGCCTTAAGAAGGCTAGCACAAACTGGGATACAGATCAAAAGAGGCGCAGGCCTCCTGCCTGGGATCCTCCTAAACTACTCCAGGTCGTCGTCAGCGGGCTGCACGTAGTAGTAGGCACCTCCGGTGTAGTAGGGGTCGTCGTCGACGGTGGCGTCTGGCTTCTGGACTCCAGCATCTGGTTGCGGCAACCAGAAAGAAAGGAAAGGGGAAAAAGGGGGAAGAAAGCAACCGTGAGTACTCATCCAAAGTACTCGCAAGCAAGGAACTACACTACATATGCATGGGTATATGTGTAAGGAGGCCAAATCAGTGGACTGAACTGCAGAATGCCAGAATAAGAGGGGGATAACTAATCCTGTCGAAGACTACGCTTCTGGTCACCTTCGTCTTGCATCAAGTAAAAGAGAGTAGATTGAAGTCCTCCAAGTAGCATCTCCAAGTAACATCGCATAGCATAATCCTACCCGGCGATCCTCTCCTCGTCGCCCTGTAGAAAAGTGATCACCGGGTTGTCTGTGGAACTTGGAAGGGTGTGTTTTATTAAGTATCCGGTTCTAGTTGTCATAAGGTCAAGGTACAACTCCAAGTCGTCCTGTTACCGAAGATCA
>NW_025272170.1:0-1370 GCF_018294505.1 Triticum aestivum | reverse complement strand
TGCTCACATTGTGGAGTCCATTCGAACTTCTTATCTTTCTTGAGGAGTTCGGTTAGGGGTTTAGCAACTTTGGAGAAGTTCTCGACAAAGCGACGACAATAGCTCGCTAAGCCTAGAAAACTCCGGACTTGCTTGACCGATTCAGGTGGAGTCCAATTAAGGACGGCTTGAACTCGCTCAGGGTTAACAGCAATACCTTTACCAGATATTACATGACCCAGATAGGTCACTTCTGACAACCAGAATTCACATTTAGAAAATTTGGCATAAAGGCGATGCTCTCGAAGTTTCTTCAACACTAGCCTTAAATGTTCGGCATGTTCTTCCTCGTTCTTGGAGTAGATGAGTATATCATCGAGATAAACTACGACGAATTTATCCAAATACTCCATGAAGATTGAGTTCATTAACCGAGAAAAGGTGGCTGGAGCGTTGGTTAAACCGAAGGACATGATGGTGTACTCGTATTGGCCATAACGAGTGACAAAGGCCGTTTTAGGAATGTCCCCGTTTCTGATTTTGATTTGATGGTAGCCCAACCTCAAATCCATCTTGGAGAAGACTGAGGATCCAGCGAGCTGATCATACAGGTCATTGATCCTGGGAAGCGGATATTTGTTCTTGATTGTGACCAAGTTGACAGGTCGGTAATCTACAACCATCCGGTCCGTACCATCCTTCTTCTTGACGAATAGGACGGGGCAAGCCCACGGAGATGAGCTAGGTCGGATGAAACCCTTTTTCAAGGACTCATCGAGTTGTTTCTTAAGCTCGGCTAGCTCTAGGGGTGCCATCTTGTAAGGTCTTCTAGCAATTGGAACGGTTCCTGGAATGAGGTCTATTACGAACTCAACATCCCTATCAGGTGGAACACCTGGCAATTCGTCTGGAAAAACATCCGGGAAGTCACGGACTACCGGAATGTCCTCAAGGTCTGGCAAGGGGCTGGCGTTAAGAGAATATAATTGTCGCTTGGCTATTCGGGTCAAGACATTGACTATCTTCCCCGAAGGATGGGTGAGTTGAACAGTCCTAGAGAAGCAATCAATTTTGGCTTGATGAGCCGACATCCAGTCCATACCTAAAATGATATTAATATCTGAAGATTTAAGGGCTATCAAAGACGCGAGAAAGACAAGTCTGTCGACTTGGATTTCATTTCCATAACTTACCCTAGAGGTCTGCCATCTAGAACCAGGGGTAGAAATTTCCATAGTAGATGGCATGTCACAGAATGCAACGTTATGCAAACGAGCATAATTTTCGGATATAAAAGAATGAGAGGCTCCTGTATCGAAAAGAACAGATGCCGGGTGGCAATTAACAAGAAGCGTACCGAGAACGACGTTGGGATCCTCTTGAGCTTCTTC
>NW_025272169.1:0-1370 GCF_018294505.1 Triticum aestivum | reverse complement strand
AGTAAAAGAGAGCAGGAGTGAGAGAGTGGGATTGTATCGGAATGAACAAGGGGGTTCTGCTGGCCTGGCACTTCTTAAGATAGCATTGTGTCTTCATCAGTGTCATCGATCACATCGTCGGAACAACGTCTACCGAGAGGGAACAACACCGACAAAGGAATAGAAACAACATTCAATTCAATGCAATGCACGAGCAAATGAATGATATGACGTATTAAGGTACTGAATTGAGCTAATGCAACAGCAAGTCATTTTAATTGAAGTGGAATTCAAACTACATCAAATTCCAACTCCAAACCTATTTTTCAAATTTAACATAATCATGTTTTATCCTAAACAGTGGAGTTAACTTGCTCACACATGCATGAACATGGCATAAACAGATTCTTTGGATTTTTCTGATCATTTTTCATATATAAATTATTTCACTCTGAGCTATAGATTATTTTTTATGATTTTTTGAAGTTTGAATCATTTTCTGGATTTTCTGGTTATTTAGAATTAAAAAAAATCCACTAAATGATTTACTGAATCAACATGACATGACGCTGACGGCAGCGGTCAACGGAGCGGCCCAGGTCAAACTGACCCGTGGGACCCGTGTGTTAGTTACTAACTAAACTATCCTGGTTTAATTGGCGCTAATCCTAGATTAATTAGTAGGGCCGTGCCTGCGTGTTGGTGACTCAAAGGGGAGTCAAACCAAGTCAAACTCGCCGAAGTTGACCCACGGTTCGTCGAGGAGGTCGAGGGAGTCGAGGCAGAGCTTGTGGACGCGTCAGCAAGGCGAGGGGGAGGCTATGGCTACGGCAACTACGAGCGGCGAGGACATCAGCGTTCGGCCGTGGCGGTGCAGAGGCGAGGAAGAGAGAGAGTACGAAAGAGAGGGAGGGTTCGGTCCGGACGGCACCGCAGAGAGGGCTCGCGGTGTTGCGCTGGCGGGGAGGCAGACAAGCAGGTGGAGGCGTGGCGTGCTTGGGCGCGTGCGCGCTTCGTCCTGCCTCTGCCTACTGGCAGAGGGGGAAGATGACTAGCAGGTGGGCTAGGTGGGCTGAGCTACACAGCTGGGCCAACAACAGTAGCAGACCGCGCAGGTAGGCTGAGGTAAGTTCTGCTCTATTTTACTTTTCTTTTGTTTTCTATTTATTTAAACATTTGCCACTGTTCAAAAATTCAAGGCTGAACTTAAATAATGCCAAACATTCCTCTGAATATTTTTATGTTGCTGAATGGACTATTCCAAATGCACATAAAATGTTTCAGGGTATTTGGAAATATATTCTATACATGTTATGAATATAATTCCAAATGCAAATAAAATAATGATTTAAATTCAGTGCCAAAATATTCCTAAAAATGTTCATTATTTT
>NW_025272168.1:0-1370 GCF_018294505.1 Triticum aestivum | reverse complement strand
GGTCAGTAATAGTCCACGAAACGGGCCAGAATCGGCCTAACCTGCGAGTGTTGATAACCGATAGGTAAATGCACCCCGAGTTTCATCAATCGTGGAAATCGCTCCAAGACCTCAAAATGGTGAGTAATAGTCCATGAAATGCGCCAAAATCGGCCAAAACTGCAAGTGTTGATGACCTACACGTAAACGCACCTCGGGGATCATTAATCGTGGAAATCGCTCCAGGACCTCAAAAAGGTGAGCAATAGCCCATGAGACGGGACGAATTAGCCAAAACGGCGAGTGTCGATGACCTGCACGTAAGCACGTAATAGGACCTTGTAGTTTAACAAGCAAGGAAATCGCACAGGGACACCAAAATGGTGAGTAATAGCCCATGAAACGGGACAGAATCGGGCAAAACGGAGAGTGTTGATGAATGACACGTAAGCGCTTCTTGGGGTTCAGCAACCATTAAAATCGCTTCGGGACCCCAAAATGGTGATTAATAGTCCACGAAACGGGCCAGAATCAGCGAAAATTGTGAGTGTTAATGACCTGCACGTAAGCGCACCTCGGGGTTCAGTAACCATGGAATTTGCTCCTTAACCCAAAACGGTGAGTACTAGTCTATGAAACGGGTCAGAATCATCAAAGAGGTGAGTGCTGATGAACGATACATAAGCGCACCTTGGGGTTCAGCAACCATAAAAGTCGCTCTGGGATCCCAAAACGGTGACTAATAGTCCACGAAATGGGCCAGAATCGGCCAAAATGGCGAGTGTTAATGTCACGCACGTAAGCGCACCTTGGGGTCCATAAACCAAGAAAATCGCTTCGGGACCCCAAAATGGTCAGTAATAGTCCACGAAACGGGCCAGAATCGGCCTAACCTGCGAGTGTTGATAACCGATAGGTAAATGCACCCCGAGTTTCATCAATCGTGGAAATCGCTCCAAGACCTCAAAATGGTGAGTAATAGTCCATGAAATGCGCCAAAATCGGCCAAAACTGCAAGTGTTGATGACCTACACGTAAACGCACCTCGGGGATCATTAATCGTGGAAATCGCTCCAGGACCTCAAAAAGGTGAGCAATAGCCCATGAGACGGGACGAATTAGCCAAAACGGCGAGTGTCGATGACCTGCACGTAAGCACGTAATAGGACCTTGTAGTTTAACAAGCAAGGAAATCGCACAGGGACACCAAAATGGTGAGTAATAGCCCATGAAACGGGACAGAATCGGGCAAAACGGAGAGTGTTGATGAATGACACGTAAGCGCTTCTTGGGGTTCAGCAACCATTAAAATCGCTTCGGGACCCCAAAATGGTGATTAATAGTCCACGAAACGGGCCAGAATCAGCGAAAATTGTGAGTGTTAATGACCT
>NW_025272167.1:0-1370 GCF_018294505.1 Triticum aestivum | reverse complement strand
CTCTCTACTCTTTTGCACATGCTATGTGGGTGAAATGATGATACCATGCCAAGTTTCGACATTTTCAGAGTTCATTTTGTAGTGATTTTCAATTTCATGGTCATTTAGCTCTCTAAACAAATCGTAAATGACTGAAAAATAGCAAATGATCTCAGAAAGTGTTGAAAATTGATGACATCGCTTTGAATGGTGCGTACGGAACGCAAAAAAAGTCTGGAGTTGTAATAAGTTTAAAAAAATGAAGTGCCAGTGTAACAGATGAGTTCTCGTCCGAAACCCTGATACTCCGAAAGAGATTGTCCTGTTTGTACACGAAGTGCGTCCAGTTTTTGCCGTAACCCTCTCTACTCTTTTGCACATGCTATGTGGGTGAAATGATGATACCATGTCAAGTTTCGACATTTTCAGAGTTCATTTTGTAGTGATTTTCAATTTCACGGTCATTTAGCTCTCTAAACAAATCTGTAAATGACTAAAAAATAGCAAATGATGTCACAAATTTTTGAAAATTGATGACGTCACTTTGAATGGTGTGTACGGAACTCAAAAAAGTCTGGAGTTGTAATAAGTTTAAAAAATCAAGTGCCCATGTAACAGATGTGTTCTCGTCAGAAACCCTGATACTTCGAAAGAGATTGTCCAGTTAGTACATGAAGTGCGTCCAGTTTTTGCCGTTACCCTCTCTACTCTTTTGCACATTCTATGTGGATGAAATGATGATACCATGCCAAGTTTCGACATTTTCAGAGTTCATTTTGTAGTGATTTTCGATTTCACGGTCATTTAGCTCTCTAAACAAATGGTAAATGACTGAAAAATAGCAAATGATGTCAGAAAGTGTTGAAAATTGATGACATCGCTTTGAATGGTGCGTACGGAACGCAAAAAAAGTCCGGAGTCGTAATAAGTTTAAAAAATGAAGTGCCAGTGTAACAGATAAGTTCTCGTCCGAAACCCTGATACTCCGAAAGAGATTGTCCAATTTGTACATGAAGTGTGTCCATTTTTTGCCGTAACCCTCTCCACTCTTTTGCACGTGCTATGTGGGTGAAATGATGATACCATGCCAAGTTTCGACATTTTCAGATTTCATTTTGTAGCGATTTTCAATTTCAAGGTCATCTAGCTCTCTAAACAAATCGGCAAATGACTAAAAAATAGCAAATGATGTTAGAAAGTTTTGAAAATTGATGACGTCGCTTTGAATGGTGTGTACGGAATGCGAAAAAGTCTGGAGTTGTAATAAGTTTAAAAAACTGAAGTGCCCATGTAACAGATGAGTTCTTGTCAGAAACCCTGATACTTCGAAATAGATTATCCAGTTTGTACACGAAGTGCTTCCAGTTTTTGCCGTAACCCTCTGTACTCTT
>NW_025272166.1:0-1370 GCF_018294505.1 Triticum aestivum | reverse complement strand
TATTCACCCATGGGTGCAGATGCAGACGATAGCCAAAACGCCGCTTCCCACTGAGTTTATTATCTGAGAAGAAAAAGCAAGAAACTATCTAGGGATTCGGCAAAAACACTCTTGCTATCCTATATATCCAAGTAGTTGATCCACATTATCCAGCTAAACATATAAGGTCACAACATGTTGCCACCTCATCAATTATTTCCTTTTTTTCTCCTTTTTCAATTGCATGCTCCACCCAACTTACATCTTTAATGCAAACTTGGCACCTCAACATGCAACTATGCATGTACGGCGAAAGGTCCACCTCAATATACAACCATGCATGGGAAAATGTATATCATACTACATATATTAGATCAATATTTTACACTGTAGAATAATTATATTAGCTTGATATGATTAATAAAATATTTATGCTCGATAAAACCAATCATAATACATTGCAACCAATTCCCACCGCAACATGCAACTTTCCACCTCAGCAAGTGTGTCGTTTAGTCGGATGATACACATGTCAAACTAACTTTTAGGAGGATCTTTGATGATTGGCTCATGGAGCTACGGTATCAGCTGCTTGAGATCACCCGTAAAATTATTCTGTCATAGGACCAAATCAAACAAACTGGAGGAGTTGTCTTTCTTCCTGTGAATACCGAAGGGAGCCTGTGTTGATTTGTCCATGCTGAATCTAGTTACACCTTATTGTTTCCCCTCTGCTCCAACGTCGGGCCAGGGGCCAGCAAGGATCAAGGAAGGCTTCATATCGCCGTTGAAGGGCAAGAGCATGTCGATGATCCAGAGCCCAGTTTCACACTTGCTGGTCTGCTGGTCTCCTCAACCTTTTTCAGCACCACCACTCAAGGCCAGGCATGCTGCTCTGGTGGTCCATATCTGAGAAGTTTGGTATCCTTTTATCGCCAGTGCGCGCTTTGGATGTAAATCTGGTTGAAAACCTTCCCTAGTTGGTGGTGCTGTAGTACCTAGTTGTTTCCCTTCTATGGCCTTTAGTGGTAGTTTTCTTATCTACCTGGATGATGATCGTTTGAACAACATTGCTGCTTGTATGGGATCTTTGCGTTTCATTTATATAATGGAGCGGGGAGCTCCTCCCTATTAAAAAACTTTATTTTTTTAGTTTCTTTACAATTATGGGTGCTTGAGTCAAGATGGTAAGTGGAAATCGTACCTATTTTTTGTCCTGTTTTTCTTAACCACCGCCACTGCCTTGCTGGATGGCTGCGAGGCAGCTGATGCACATATCGTTGGGGTGGCATGTGGTTCGCATGTTTGTAGTTCATGTGCCGTCAGACCTGAAAAATTATAATATCTTATGCCCGCTCGCGCGAGATATATCGTCTGGACTGAGGTGAACA
>NW_025272165.1:0-1370 GCF_018294505.1 Triticum aestivum | reverse complement strand
GCTAAGTATTTGGGGCAGTTCCGCTTCTAGTGACCC
The DNA here is from genome assembly GCF_018294505.1 of Triticum aestivum. Taxonomy (NCBI): domain Eukaryota; kingdom Viridiplantae; phylum Streptophyta; class Magnoliopsida; order Poales; family Poaceae; genus Triticum; species Triticum aestivum. The sequence continues at coordinate 1,334 of NW_025272165.1, read as the reverse complement.
TTCCCCTTGCAATAAAAGCACTCAGTCTCAGGCTTGGGTCCATTCTTTGACTTCTTCCCGGTAACTGGCTTACCAGGCGCGGCAACCTCCTTGCCGTCCTTCTTGAAGTTCTTCTTACCCTTGCCCTTCTTGAACTTAGTGGTCTTATTGACCATCAACACTTGATGTTCTTTCTTGATTTCAGCCTCTGCTGACTTCAGCATCGAGAACACTTCAGGAATGGTCTTTTCCATCCCCTGCATGTTGTAGTTCATCACAAAGCTCTTGTAGCTTGGTGGGAGCGACTGGAGGATTCTGTCAATGACCGCCTCATCTGGGAGGTTAATGTTCAGCTGGGTCATACGGTTGTGCAACCCAGACATCTTCAGGATGTGCTCACTGACAGAACTATTTTCCTCCATCTTACAACTGTAGAACTTGTCGGAGACATCATATCTCTCGACCCGGGCATGAGCTTGAAAAACTAGTTTTAGCTCTTCGAACATCTCATATGCTCCGTGGTGCTCAAAACGCTTTTGGAGCCCCGGTTCTAAGCTGTAAAGCATGCCGCACTGAACGAGGGAGTAATCATCAGCACGAGACTGCCAAGCATTCATAATGTCTTGGTTCTCTGGGACGGGAGCGTCACCTAGCGGTCCTTCTAGGACGTATTGTTTCCTGGCAGCTATGAGGATGATCCTCAGGTTCCGGACCCAGTCCGTATAGTTGCTGCCATCATCTTTCAGCTTGGTTTTCTCTAGGAACGCGTTGAAGTTCATGTTGACATTAGCGTTGGCCATTGATCTACAAGACATATTTGCAAAGGTTTTAGACTAAGTTCATGATAATAAAGTTCTAATCAAATTATGAACTCCCACTTAGATTAGACATCCCTCTAGTCATCTATGTGTTACACGATCCGAGTCGACTAGCCCGTGTCCGATCATCACGTGAGACGGACTAGTCATCATCGGTGAACATTCTCATGTTGATCGTATCTTCCATACGACTCGTGTTCGACCTTTCGGTCTCCGTGTTCCGAGGCCATGTCTGCACATGCTAGGCTCGTCAAGTTAACCCTAAGTGTTTTCGCTGTGTAAAACTGTCTTACACCCGTTGTATGTGAACGTAAGAATCCATCACACCCGATCATCACGTGGTGCTTAGAAGCGACGAACTGTAGCAACGGTGCACAGTTAGGGGAGAACACTTCTTGAAATTTTTGTAAGGGATCATCTTATTTACTACCGTCGTCCTAAGTAAACAAGATGCATAAACATAATAAACATCACATGCAATTATATAGTTGTGACATGATATGGCCAATATCATATAGCTCCATTGATCTTCATCTT
>NW_025272164.1:0-1370 GCF_018294505.1 Triticum aestivum | reverse complement strand
GTTTTTAATTCAATTACAAGAAGAACGTGAAGGATGTGACTCATGTATGATAAACAAATGCTAAGGCGATGAGAGAAAAAAGGACTTTCGGGTGGAAAGCAACGTGACAGAGCCTTTAGGGCACGGTTGTTAATCGCACGAAGCAACGTGAGGAAGCACCGGTCGGCGGCTGGGTTTACCCAAGCACGCAGAAGCAGGCTAGTAGTTCATACAAAGAGAGGCTGCTTGCAGGTGAAGGCGGCCGCTACCTACTCATCGTGTGATGACTGATGAACGTGGGTCAAGAGACTCACCAACGCACACACAAATTGAAGTAACCACGGCACATACAAAGAAAAATGACGAGTGACAGCACGATCCGACCCGATGACAGGCACGCGAGGGAACGCATATGCATGAACCAATCTAGCAGCACTCAGGCTGGGGACAAGAGCATGCACTATAGTTACGTGGCGGCACTGTTGATTTACCCACCATGCACGGTTGATCTGATCTGATCTGAACGCGGTCAGTTTACATCCCTGATCCATCCATCCATCCATGCTGACCGCGACGGGACGCCTACCTACGACATCCGACCGACCCGTTCTCCATTGGCGACGTGGACAAGGCACGGCGGGGCGACGTGGACTACTCCATCTTCCCGGACGGACCAGCACCAGCAGCGCTGGCCACCGATTCATCGTCGAGAAACGTCTCAGACTCTTCGATGCAACTGACGACGCACCCACACCGCTGATCGATGAGGCCCGGATAATGTGGAACTCGGCACCATCCTATAGATATATACATATCGATGGATAGAGTTCGGTGGTGGCTAGCGTATGTGTCCTGTCCCGCCTGCCGGGCTTGGCTACCTTTCTTTGGCCTCGACCAGATTGTGCAAGGAAGATTCGTGTAAATCATAAGACGGCCGCCAAGTGGAGTGGAACGGAGGAAGTTGGTCATCTCTCGGTCTCCGGATTTTCCTTCCATCTCTCCAGGTTGCACCTGGGACAGCTCCATCCAGCTTTACAGAAAATGGAGATCAATATCTTTTGGGGTTGCTGATATATACTCGGGTCGTGATCGAGAGTGTGTTCATCACACACAGGCCACGTGTAATACTCCGGGCCTGAATTTGCCGTCCGAAATATCTCCGAATTCGTTGAAAATTTGTGAGAACTTGATCTGGCATGATGTATTCAAAAGGGGTAGGGATAGGAACAACGATGGATGCCGGTCGTATGGTGATCCAAGTCTCAAATTGCGTCCAAGATTCCGAAAACTTGATTCTAACCACGGCGACCACTGGCCTCTTTATCTGGACCATGTGCGTCTTTTCAGGATTGCGGTTTCGCATTTATTGCTTGTAGTATAGCTATCTCTTC
>NW_025272163.1:0-1370 GCF_018294505.1 Triticum aestivum | reverse complement strand
TAGCTCTATTAATATCATCTTTCAAAATGGAATCAGGAGTCATAGGAAGCAAAGTAATATTTTTATCCTTATGAACAAGAGTATAGTGATTGTTTCTACCATGGTGTACAGATTTTTTATCAAATTGCCATGGTCTACCAAGTAATAAGGAACATGCTTGCATAGGTACCACATCACAATCAACATAATCAGCATATGTAGAGATACTAAAATGCACACGAACAGTACGTGTTACCTTAACCTTGCCGCTGTTGTTGAACCATTGGATGTAGTAAGGATGTGGATGTGGTCTTGTGGTGAGAGAAAGCTTCTCCACCATCTCCATGCTAGCCAAGTTGTTGCAGCTCCCTCCGTCTATTATGACGCGCACAGAACGTTCCTTCACAACTCCCTTGGTATGGAACAAATTGTGCCTCTGATTTTGCTCAGCTTGTGTGACCTGCACACTCAAAACATGTTGAGCATCTAAACATTCATACCTGTCAGCGTCTTCAGGAGCCATGTATTGCGTCTCATGATCAGAATCATCTCCACCATGTTCTTCACGTGTAATAAGAGCCAATGTCTCCTCATCATAGTCACTAGCGGACTCATATCCACCATCCGCGGTAGCAATCATCACACGCGGAGATTTGCATTCCCTCGCATAATGACCTCCTCCCTTACAACGACGACAAATAATATCACTTGTGTGCCCTGTTGATGCCATGGAAGAAGAAGAACGCTGTGCAGGCCCCGCAGGTGCGCTCTTGGCAGATAATGGTGGTTGTGCCTGTTTTCTTGTATCACGGCTGGAGGTGGCACCGGATGGAGGTGCTGGTGCAGTTGAAGTAGAAGATGCACGTGGTGTCCATGATGAAGGTCGGCCTGGAGAAAAGTTAGTTCGCCCCAATGCTTGTCGATCCTGCACTTCACGTTCAGCTTTACAAGCAAGATGGAATAAACGAGTGATATTAGTATACTCCTTATAGTCTAGAATGGTCTGAATCTCTCTATTTAATCCACCCAGAAAACGTGCAAGCATAGCTTCATTCTCCTCAACAATACCACATCTAATCATGCCAGTTTGTAATTCCTGATAATATTCTTCTACAGAATTTTTTCCTTGTCTTAAGCGCTGTAATTTTTGAAGCAATTCACGTTGATAATATGGTGGAACCCAACGCGTACGCATAGCAGTTTTCAAAGCAGCCCAAGTAGTTGGAATAGGATACAATCTACAATGTTCAGACCACCATACACATGCAAAACTAGTGAAAGCACAAACAGCAGCAGCAACTCGTCTCTCCTCAGGATATTGTAAACATGTAAATCGTTGTTCAGTTTCTAACTCCCAAGTAAGATATATATCAGGAACATATCTACCCTCA
>NW_025272162.1:0-1370 GCF_018294505.1 Triticum aestivum | reverse complement strand
TGTAGGGGAACGCGACAGAAAACGAAAATTTTCGGTATAGCGAGCACGCCCAGGACCACTATGGAGACTGCATACAAGGTTTGATCTGATCCGTACCGACTCGAAGCGCGGCGGAAGAAGAGTCGGTGTAGATCGTCGGTGCAGATCCCCGCAGCTAGGATTTACAACCTCCCAACCGCGAGGATGTACTCCCTCTCCGGACAGCCCTTCGGGAGTCGGTCAGACAGTCCCCCGGACAATGTCGCGGACAGCCCTTCGGGAGGACCCTCGAAACTCGGACGGAGACTCGGACAGCCCTTCGGGAGGACACTCGAACAGCCCCTCGGGCAAAAGATCAAAACTACAATCTCTCTACAGGTTTGCACACATACGGTGTCAGCTATCCGGCAGGGCTTCGCCGTCCAGAACTAGTTCCTGCCGGAACCCAGACAGCCTTACGGCTCTACGAAACTCTTTTCGTGGGAGGGAGAGAAGAAGCCAGATAATGCATGGCATGTGTATGAGAGCAAGGGATGAGCTTTGGGCTGCCCACTCCTCCTATATTTATAGGAAAGCCAAGGTGTAGGGATGGCTCACAAAAACCCAAAATGCCCATGCAAATGTCACACATGAAGGGCATAATGGGGAGTGAAGTGGAGCTCCATGGAGCCCCACACATGTGGCCGGCCAACCCCCTTGGGGGACCCCCATGAGGAGCATGCTTGGCCCCCAAGCCCTTCTAGAAGCCTTTTGGAGATATCCCAAAAGGTGACTCACCATAAAATATCCCAAAAAGCACTTTCACTATTCACGACGACATTTTTCAGCGTCTGTTCGAACTGAAAATATTTATGTGGGCTTAGAACATTTCCAGTACCCACCAAAATTATTTTCAACGTGTTCCGAAACAATTCCGGTTTAGTGATTTTCATCTGCGAAAAGCATCTGAAGTGGCTCCGGCAGCTCCGGAACATTTCCGGTTTTTATCTCAGAAAATTCCAAAAAGCTTCCAGAATGATTCTGGCATCCTCCAAGAATTATCAGGCATGTGCCGAAACTAATTTGACTTAATGGTGTATCCCGAAACAACTTTTCGGTATCATCGAAACTTATCCGATGACCTCTCTCTGCGGTACGATTCCGCTGTCCGAAACTTTTCGGTGTCCGAAACTTTTTCGGTGATTTTCTCTCAGACTCCCTGTCTAGTATTCAGCAGATAGATGACCCTTAAGCGTGTGACCCTATAGGTTCGGTGAAGTATAGACATGACCTGGAACCCCTTCCGATCAATGATCAACATCGGAGCTGTGGACACCCATATTGACCCCTATACCCACACGAATGAATATTCGAGTGAACCTCCAGTTGCAGTGAGCTATTCCTGTTGCTTC
>NW_025272161.1:0-1370 GCF_018294505.1 Triticum aestivum | reverse complement strand
AACGCCGGGTACTCAGAACGGAGGTGATCCTCGCGTTCCCAGGTAGCTTCACGGTCGGAATGGTGTGACCACTTGACTTTAAGAAATTTGATTGACTTATTGCGAGTCTTGCGTTCAGTCTCTTCAAGAATAGCAACTGGGTGCTCACGATAGGAGAGATCTTCTTGGAGCTCAATGTCCTCGAAGTTGACGGTGCGGTCAGGAGTCTTGAAGCACTTTCGGAGCTGATAGACATGGAACACGTCATGAACATTTGCAATGTTTGAAGGAAGCTCGAGTTGATAGGCGAGGTCGCCTCTCTTGCTGACAATCTTGAAAGTCCCACGTATCTAGGGGCAAGCTTCCCTTTGATACCGAAGCGACGAGTACCTTTCATAGGAGAGACGCGGAGGTAAACATGATCTCCGATCTCGAAAGCCAAATCATGGTGCTTACTATCATAGTAGCTCTTCTGACGGGATTGGGCTGCTTTGAGGTTATCATGAATGACTTTGCACATTTCTTCTGCCTCTATGATTAAGTCATTACCCAGCAGCTGACGTTCACCGGTTTCAGACCAGTTGAGAGGGGTACGGCACTTCCTGTCATACAGAATTTCAAATGGGGCCTTGCCCGAACTTGCTTGAAAACTGTTGTTGTAGGAGAATTCAGCATAAGGAAGACAATCCTCCCACTTCATGCTGAAGGAGATCACACAAGCTCTGAGCATATCTTCAAGAATCTGGTTGACACGCTCGACTTGACCGCTTGTTTGAGGATGGAAAGCTGTGCTGAAGCGGATGTTGGTGCCCATGGCCTTCTGAAAAGAATCCCAAAACTTTGAGGTAAAGATGCTGCCACGGTCTGAAGAGATCACTTGAGGAATACCGTGCATAGAGACAATTCGAGAGGTATAGAGTTCCGCCAATTGAGCTGCAGTGATCGACTCTTTGATAGGCAGAAAATGAGCCACTTTGGTGAGTTTGTCGATGACAACGAATATAGCATCATTGCCACGCTTGGACTTTGGAAACCCAGTCACGAATTCCATTTCAATGTGGTCAAACTTCCATTCTGGAATGGCAAGAGGTTGGAGGAGACCTGCTGGCCTTTGGTGTTCTGCCTTCACTCTTCTGCAGACATCACATTCATTCACGAATTGAGCAATCTCGCGCTTCATTCGAGTCCACCAATAAGCTTGCTTGAGGTCCTGATACATCTTCGTGCTTCCAGGGTGGATGGAGAGGAGAGAATTGTGAGCCTCGTTCATGAACACTTTACGAAGGTCACCTTTGGGTATGACATTACGATCCTCAAAGAAGAGAGTATCCTTGTCATCAAGGCGGTAGCACTTGTACTTGGGCTGACTCTTGGCAATCCCAATTTTCACC
>NW_025272160.1:0-1370 GCF_018294505.1 Triticum aestivum | reverse complement strand
CTCTATCCATCCATGTCTTTGTTGGCATATGTGGAGTGCTCTAGGTTGACTCAATCGAGCTCAACTTTTGCTTCGTTGTTAATCTGGGCAGATCGTCAACTTGTTTGCGGTTTTGCCGATGCTACCGTTAGTGTTCCATGCATGCTATGCCTTCGTTCTTGCCATGTGTAGCTAGCACTTTGTGCCTTCTTGCTAGTTATATGCTTTCCTTGCCATGACTTGCACCGTAGTGAGTGCATCGAGCTCGTTTGCATGCCTTCGTGAGTTAAATTTCAGCATGTCTCAGTTTTCACTAAGTCTGAAAACTGATTGTGTTCGAGCGATGTTCGTGAGCTCGGTAGAGTATTTTGTGAACCCTTTTGGCCCCAGGTCACTTTGGGTGTTTTATTAAGCTTGTTGAGTAGCTCCATGCCATGTTCTTACTTGTCATGTTCAGGTTTTCTATCATGTTGTTTTGCTGCTCCGAAGAGAGCATCGTGATCTGAAATTTCAGACTAGTGTTAATTTCACTAAGTCTGAAATCTGTTTTGCATTTGCGTTTTAGCCATGCTTGTTTGAACCTCTTAATGGATGATTTTGCCTATGGCTCAGTGCTAGTGTTTTGTCAACCATCTTGTGTACTTCACTGCCATATATTTTGTTTTCATGTTTGGTGGCTGTAGCATGTTCATTTCGTTGCATTTAGATGCCTACTTGCTGTAATCGCAGACCGGTGTCATATCTTAAAACGCTTGCCATTTCTAAACCGTAACTCCGATTCCAATGATCTTTATATCGTTTTCAAGCGATTTCATCCCCTCTATCCAGTGGCACACTTTGTTTTCCAAGTTGATGCCAGGTTCATGCATTTCCTGTCATATCTTGCATTTTGCATCCCGCATCGCATCCCGCATAGCATATCGTCATTTCATCATATTGCTTGGTCTTGCCCGTGGTTGATTGTATCCTTGTTGCTTGTTTGTCTTGTTGGGTAGAGCCGGGAGACGAGTTCGCTACCGAGGAGCCCGTTGAGTTCGCTTGTGAGGATCCAGTCAACTCTGACAACTGTGCAGGCAAGATGATCATACCCTCGAAATCACTACTATCTTTGCTATGCTAGTTTGCTCGCTCTTTTGCTTTGCCAATGCTACGATGCCTACCTTTTGCTTGTCAGCCTCCCAATTGCCATGTTGAACCTCTAACCCACCTTGTCCTAGCAAACCGTTGATTGGCTATGTTACCGCCTTGCTCAGCCCTTCTTATAGCGTTGTTAGTTGCAGGTGAAGATTGGAGCCGTTCCTTGTTGGAACATTTATTTACTTGTCGGGATATCATTATATTGCTATGTTATCTTAATGCATCTATATACTTGGTAAAGGGTGGAAGGCTCG
>NW_025272159.1:0-1370 GCF_018294505.1 Triticum aestivum | reverse complement strand
GGCGCCCTTCCGATGACCAAATGGTCACGGGGCCGAGCCCCTGGTGCTCAGCGCGTCGCGCAGCCCCCCTGGCCTTCCCGTTAGCCCCGTAGCGCGATCCCGACGCGGTCCCGAATCCCACCGCCGCCTCCGCCGCTCGCCGGCGTCGTTTCCAGCCAAGTCCGGCCGTGCCTCTGCCACCGTTGGACGCGGCATCCCCTCCACGTTCGAACGCACCCGCCCGCGGCCATTTTTGCCGCCGGACGGCGAATCCCGGCGAGGTCCGGCGCCCCTCCGCCGCGGGAACGCTCCCCGGAGCTCCCCAACGCCGGCCGCCGACGTGGCCGACCTGGGGCCACCCCTGGGTCACTAACCCGTGGGCCCTAGGGGACCGGCCGGCCTGTTGACCCGGTCAGCCTTGCTGACTGGACCGGCCATGCCACTGACCGCAGGCCCCCCCCCCCAGAACGTTAAAAATAAAAATAAATGATAATTAAAATATTAATTAATTAATTAAGTAAATACTTAATTTAATTAATCCTGATTAATTAACCTAATGGCTAATTAACCTAATTAACTATTGATAATTAACTAACAGAGTATGACGAACGGGACCCACCTGTCAGGTTGACCAAGTCAACCCTGTTGACTGCTGACGTCAGCATGACATCATGCTGACGTCATAAATTCATTTTTCGAATTAAATAATTAATTAATTAAATTCCAGAAATTAATAAAATCTTTAGAAAATCATATCTTTTAATCCGTAACTCGGATTAAAATATTTTCAACATGAAAGTTGCTCAGAACGACGAGACGAATCCGGTTTCGCAGTCCGTTCGTCCGCCACGCATCCCTAACCTATCAAACTCGCAACTTTTCCCCTCCGGTTCACCGGTCCGAAAACGCGAAACACCGGGGATACTTTCCCGGATGTTATCCCCCTTCACCGGTATCACCTACTACCGCGTTAGGGCACCTCTAACGCCGTAACTTGTCATGTCATGCATCACTATGCATATGCTTGCATTATATTTATTGTTTCTTCCCCCTCTTCTCTCTCTAGACACCGAGACCGACGCCGCTGCTACCCCGTACGACTACGGTGTTGACGACCCCTCTCTCTTGCCAGAGCAACCAGGCAAGCCCCCCCTTTGATCACCAGATATCGCCTACTCTTCTCTATACTGCTTGCATTAGAGTAGTGTAGCATGTTACTGCTTCCCGTTAATCCTATACTGATGCATAGCCTGTCCTTGCTACTACTGTTGTTACCTTTACCTGCAATCCTAATGCTTAGTATAGGATGCTAGTATTTTCATCAGTGGCCCTACCTCCTTGTCCGTCTGCCATGCTATACTATCGGGCCGTGATCACTCGGGAGTTGATCA
>NW_025272158.1:0-1370 GCF_018294505.1 Triticum aestivum | reverse complement strand
CCTAGTTCTTAATCCCCGTAGAAGAGAAGATGATGACTCAGATCAGAAGGCCATGAGGTATAAGGAGTAAAAAGAGCCTTACGTTCCATCCCACAATCAATTCCCTTATATAACTAAGAATTTCTAGACTCAACTTCGACCAGTTTGGCTTGGTAATCCTACAGGCAGTCAAGCTCTGATACCAACGCTGTCAGGACCCCGACTCAATGCCACATCGATCTAGCATGTAACACCTCATATCACTTTGCGGCCTCACGCACGGTATTCCACGGGTGTCGCCTTACCTTAGCCCGGGACCGTTTGCGCCTTTTGGCACACGTATATGACAGTGTCGCTAGCATCCATATGATAAAGAGCCCGGGCTGACATGGCTAGTCGTAAACCCAAAGTGGCACAGACTTACAGGGACAGGCATCCATGACCCAGCATCGAACGTGTCGGTCATCAGTGAGTGAAACCAGGCTGTAGCACTGGGCTAGCAGGACTCCGGTGAACCGGGCTGTAGCGGGCTAACAGGACTCCGGTATTCATCGCGTGACATTTCCCCGAAGGGACAGACACAGGAACGAAGAAGGACACATGCCGGCCAGCCTAAGTGTTCCGGAGCAGTAGCAAGCTACCATGGCTCGGTGGAAACACTAGGAGACATTTCCCCGTAAGAGAGGCTACTAAAGATAAACAACTAGATGGTCATATCCCACACATACCAAGCATTTCAATAACATACACACAATATGCTCGATATGTGCAATACAACATGGCATCACAAAATGACTCTATGACTCAAGTAGTTTATTCAATAGGCTCCGAGGAGCGAGATATTACAAACATGGGTCTCATGACCCAACACTCAGAGCATACAAGTCAAAGCACAAGCGGAAGCTATCATGTCTGAGTACAGACAACTATAAATGAAAAAAGGCTGAGAAGCCTGACTATCTATCAGATCCTGCCGAGGGCACAAGATCGTAGCTGAGGTAACAAGCTAAACGTCGAAGACCACGCGGTAATACTAGTGAGACTGAAGTCTCTCTGCAAAAACATAAAATAGGCAAACGTGAGTACAAATGTACCCAGCAAGACTTACATCAGAACTAACTACATATGCATCATTATCAACAAAGGGATGGTGGGGTTTAACTGCAGCAAGCCAGCTTTGACTCGGTGGCTATCCTAAACTACGACTGCAATGTAACTCTTTTGAGGTGGCGCACACGAGTCCACAAATCACCATAGCAATACACCACTATGGATCCGCTCCCGTCCCCCTACGAGAACGCCATCCATAGCACTCACGCTTATCTTGCGTATTTTAAAGTATCCACTTTCACTTGTCTATGAACTGATATAAGCAACCCAGAAGTCCTTTT
>NW_025272157.1:0-1370 GCF_018294505.1 Triticum aestivum | reverse complement strand
GCGATTTTCGTTTCATGGACTATTACTCGCGGTTTCGTGCACTATTACTCAGCGTTTTGGGGACCCAGAGCGATTTCCACGATTGATGAACCCCGGGGTGCGTTTATGTGTCCGTCGTCAACACTCACAGTTTTGTCCAATTCTGACCCGTTTTGGGGTCCCGAAGCGATTTCCATAGTTGTTGAACCCCAAGGTGTGCTTACGTGTCAGTCATCAACAATCACAGTTTTGGCCGATTCTGGCCCGTTTCTTGGACTATTACTCTGTTTTGGGGTCCCGGAGTCATTTCCATGATTGACGAACCCCGGGGTGCGTTTACATGTTGGTCATCAACACTCACATATTTGGCCGTTTCTTGTCCGTTTCGTGCACTATTACTCTGCGTTTTGAGGACCCAGAGCGATTTCCACGATTGATGAATCCCGGGATGCGTTTATGTGTCCGTCGTCAACTCTCATAGTTTTGTCCAATTCTGACCTGTTTCGTGGACTATTACTCAACGTTTTGGGGTCCCGAAGCGATTTTCATAGTTGTTGAACCCAAGGTGTGCTTATGTGTTGGTCATCAACACTCGCAGTTTTGGTCGATTCTGGCCCGTTTCATGGACTATTGCTCACTGTTTTGGGGTCCCAGAGTGATTTACATGGTTGTCGACCCCCGGGTGCGTTTACGTGCCTATCGTCAACACTCTTGGTTTTGGCCGATTCTGGCCCGTTTCATGGACTATTACTCACCGTTTTGGGGTCCGAAACGATTCTCATTTCATGGACTATTACTCGCGGTTTCGTGCATTATTACTCAGCGTTTTGGGGACCCAGAGCGATTTCCACGATTGATGAACCCCGGAGTGCGTTTATGTGTCCGTCGTCAACACTCACAGCTTTGGCCAAATCTGACCCGTTTCGTGGACTATTACTCATCGTTTTCGGGTCCCGAAGTGATTTCCATAGTTGTTGAACCCCAAGGTATGCTTACGTATTGGTCATCAACACTCGCAGTTTTGGCCGATTCTGGCCCGTTTCATGCACTATTACTCACCGTTTCGGGGTTCCGGAGTGATTTCCATGGTAATCGAACTCCAAGGTGCGCTTACGTGTCGATCATCAACACTCGTGGTTTCGACCGTTTCTGGCCCGTTTCATGGACTATTACTCGTCGTTTTGGGGTTCCAAAGTGATTCTCGTTTCATGGATTATTACTCGCGGTTTCGTGCACTATTACTCAGCGTTTTGGGGACCAGAGTAATTTCCACGATTGATGAACCCCGGGGTGCGTTTATGTGTCTGTCGTCAACACTCACAGTTCTGTCCAATTCTGACCCGTTTCGTGGACTATTATTCACCGTTTTGGGGTCCCGAAGCAATTTCCAT
>NW_025272156.1:0-1370 GCF_018294505.1 Triticum aestivum | reverse complement strand
AGGCGGGGGAGTGAGGAGAGAGGGAGGGATCGGGAGAGGGACGAGGAGGGGAGGGAGGTGGAAGGTGGAGGGATGAAGGAACTACCTAAGTGGAGGAGAGCTGGAACGTCGGCGGCGGCGGGCGACGATGGTGGTCGGGGAGGGCGACGATGGTGGTCAGGGAACAGCGGCGGCGACGGAAGACTGGGGGTGTGGGGGAGAGTGAAGGAAATATTCCCTAGAGGCAATAATAAAGTTGTTATTTATATTTCCTTATATCATGATAAATGTTTATTATTCATGCTAGAATTGTATTAACCGAAAACTTAGTACATGTGTGAATACATAGACAAACCGAGTGTCACTAGTATGCCTCTACTTGACTAGCTCGTTAATCAAAGATGGTTAAGTTTATTAGCCATGGACAAGAGTTGTCATTTGATGAACGGGATCACATCATTAGAGAATGATGTGATTGACTTGACACATCCGTTAACTTAGCACGATGATCGTTTAGTTTGTTGCTATTGCTTTCTTAATAACTTATACATGTTCCTATGACTATGAGATTATGCAACTCCCGAATACCGAAGGAACACTTAGTGTGCTATCAAACGTCACAACGTAACTGGGTGATTATAAAGATGCTCTACAGGTGTCTCCGATGGTGTTTGTTGAGTTGGCATAGATCGAGATTAGGATTTGTCACTCCGATTATTGGAGAGGTATCTCTGGGCCCTCTTGGTAATGCACATCACTATAAGCCTTGCAAGCAATGTGACTAATGAGTTAGTTGCGGGATGATGCATTACAGAACGAGTAAAGAGACTTGCCGGTAACGAGATTGAACTAGGTATTGAGATATCAACGATCGAATCTCGGGCAAGTAATATACCGATGACAAAGGGAACAACGTATGTTATTATGCGGTTTGACCGATAAAGATCTTCGTAGAATATGTAGGAACCAATATGAGCATCTAGGTTCTGCTATTGGTTATTGACCGGAGATGAGTCTCGGTCATGTCTACATTGTTCTCGAACCCGTAGGGTCTGCACGCTTAACGTTCGATGACGATCGGTATTACGAGTTTATGTGTTTTGATGTACCGAAGGTAGTTCGGAGTCCCGGATCACTGCGATCACGGACATGACGAGGAGTCTCGAAATGGTCGAGACATAAAGATCGATATATTGGAAGGCTATGTGTGGACACCGGAATGGTTCCGGATGAGTTCGGGCATTTTCCGGAGTACCGGGAGGTTACTGGAACCCCCTCAGGGAGTGTATGGGCCTTATTGGGCCTTAGTGGAAAAGAGGAGGAGGCGGCCAAGGTGGGGGCACCCCCAATCCCAATCCGAATTGGGGTGGGGGGCCGGCCCCCCTTTCCTT
>NW_025272155.1:0-1370 GCF_018294505.1 Triticum aestivum | reverse complement strand
TATCATGTTTCCGGTTAATAAAATTCTAGCATGAATAATAAACATTTATCATGATATGAGGAAATAAATAATAACTTTATTATTGCCTCTAGGGCATATTTCCTTCAGTCTCCCACTTGCACTAGAGTCAATAATCTAGTTCACATCGCCATGTGATTTAACACCAATATTCATATCTGTATATGATTAACACCCATAGTTCACATCTCATGTGACCAACACCCAAAGGGTTTACTAGAGTCAATAATCTAGTTCACATCGCTATGTGATTAACACCCAAAGAATACTAAGGTGTGATCATGTTTTGCTCGTGAGAGAAGCTTAGTCAACGGGTCTGTCACATTAAGAGTCGTATGTATTTTGCAAATATTCTATGTCTACAATGCTCTGCACGGAGCTACTCTAGTTAATTGCTCCCACTTTCAATATGTATCCAGATTGAGACTTAGAGTCATCTGTATCGGTGTAAAAGCTTGCACCGATGTAACTCTTTACGACGGGCTCTTTTATTACCTCCATAATCGAGAAATATTTCCTTAGTCCTCACTAAGGATATTCTTGACCAATGTCAAGTGATCTACTCCTAGATCACTATTGTACTCCATTGCCAAATTCAGAGCAAGGTATACAACAGGTCTGGTACATAGCATAGCATACTTTATAGAACCTATGACTGAGGCATAGGGAATGACTTTCATTCTCTTTTCTATTTTTTGCCATGGTCGGGATTTGAATCTTACTCAATTTCACACCTTTGCAACACACGCAAGAACTCTTTCTTTGACTGTTCCATTTTGAACTATTTCAAAATCTTGACAAGGTATGTACTTATTGAAAAACTTATCAAGCGTCTTGATCTATCTCAATAGATCTTGATGCTCAATATGTAAGTAGCTTTACTGAGGTCTTTCTTTTTAAAAAAACTCTTTTCAAATACTCCTTTATGCTTTCCAGAAAAATTCTACATCATTTCTAATCAACAATATGTTACTCACATATCTTTATCAGAAAGGCGGTAGTGCTCCCACTCACTTTATTGTAAATACATGCTTCACCGCAAGTCTGTATAAAACTATATGTTTTGATCAACTTATCAAAGCGTATATTCCAACTCTGAGATGCTTGCACCAATCCATAGATGGATCGCTGGAGCTTGCACATTTTGTTAGCACCTTTAGGATTGACAAAACCTTCTGGTTGCATCATATACAACTCTTATTTAAGAAAACCATTAAGGAATGCAGTTTTGACATCCATTTGCCAGATTTCATAAAATGTGGCAATTGCTAACATGATTCAGACAGACTTTAAGCATTGATACGAGTGAGAAAAAACTCATCGTAGTCAACATCTTGAACTTTGTCCAAAAC
>NW_025272154.1:0-1370 GCF_018294505.1 Triticum aestivum | reverse complement strand
GTATTCACACGTGTATTACGATTTCCGGATAATACAGTTATAGCATGAATAAAAGACATTTATCATGAACATTGAAATATAATAATACTTTTATTATTGCCTCTAGGGCATATTTCCAACAGTCTCCCACTTGCACTAGAGTCACCAATCTAGTTACATTGTGATGAATCGAACACCCATAGAGTTCTGGTGTTGATCATGTTTTGCACGCGAGAGAGGTTTAGTCAGCGGATCTGCGACATTCAGATCCGTGTGCACTTTGCAAATCTCTATGTCTCCATCTTGAACATTTTCACGGATGGAGTTGAAACGACGCTTGATGTGCCTGGTCTTCTTGTGAAACCTGGGCTCCTTTGCGAGGGCAATAGCTCCAGTGTTGTCACAGAAGAGTTTGATCGGCCCCGACGCATTGGGTATGACTCCTAGGTCGGTGATGAACTCCTTCACCCAAATCGCTTCATGCGCTACCTCCGAGGCTGCCATGTACTCCGCTTCACACGTAGATCCCGCCACGACGCTCTGCTTGCAGCTGCACCAGCTTACTGCTCCACCATTCAACATATACACGTATCCGGTTTGTGACTTAGAGTCATCCAGATCTGAGTCGAAGCTAGCGTCGACGTAACCCTTTACGACGAGCTCTTCGTCTCCTCCATAAATGAGAAACATGTCCTTCGTCCTTTTTAGGTACTTCAGGATATTCTTGACCGCTGTCCAGTGTTCCTTGCCGGGATTACTTTGGTATCTTGCTACCAAACTTACGGCAAGGTTTACATCGGGTCTGGTACACAGCATGGCATACATAATAGATCCTATGGCTGAAGCATAGGGGATGACACTCATCTCTTCTTTATCTTTTGCCGTGGTCTGTGACTGAGCCGAGCTCAATCTCACACCTTGTAACACAGGCAAGAACCCCTTCTTGGACTGATCCATTTTGAACCTCTTCAAAATCTTATCAAGGTATGTGCTTTGTGAAAGACCTATGAGGCGTCTCGATCTATCTCTATAGATCTTGATGCCTAATATATAAGCAGCTTCTCCAAGGTCCTTCATTGAAAAACACTTATTCAAGTAGGCCTTAATGCTGTCCAGAAATTCTATATTATTTCCCATCAAGAGTATGTCATCTACATATAATATGAGAAATGCTACAGAGCTCCCACTCACTTTCTTGTAAACGCAGGCTTCTCCATAAGTCTGCATAAACCCAAACGCTTTGATCATCTCATCAAAGCGAATGTTCCAACTCCGAGATGCTTGCACCAGTCCATAAATGGATCGCTGGAGCTTGCATACTTTGTTAGCGTTCCGAGGATCGACAAAACCTTCCGGCTGCATCATATACAGCTCTTCCTTAAGATGTCCGT
>NW_025272153.1:0-1370 GCF_018294505.1 Triticum aestivum | reverse complement strand
TATCACGTCTATCGAGAGGGGACAAATACCGGCAACACAGAAGGAAACACAATCAATGCAATGCACAATATGATGCATGATCATGACATAGCAAAATGAATGTGTTTTGGGCTAATGCATCTAGCAACAAGTTAAATGAAGTTGGTTTGAATACAAGATTCAAATTCAAACTCCATATGTGATTATTTAAATGCCCTTTAATTGATTTGTGCTAAACAGCAGCTATAAGTTGTTCTAACATGCATGAAAATGGTACAGATGGATTCCTTGAATTTTTCTGATAATTTTTCATATATAAATTATTTAATTTGGAGTTACGGTTAATTTTCTATGATTTATTGAAGTTTTAGGCATTTTCTGGAATTTATAAATCATTTAGGATTTATTTAAATTCCAGAACAAATACTGCGTCAGCATGACGTAATAGTGACGTCAGCAGGGTCAACCGAGCGCCCCAGGTCAAACCTGACGTGTGGGGTCCACACGTCAGTGACACAGGGACTAATCCCGCGTTGACTCGGGCTGGTTAGCTTTGACTAAGCCCTGGGGCCCACTTGTCAGCGTCAGTAGGTGGGGGGGTTAGTGACTAATTAACTAAGCCACGTCGACTTCGCCGGAGTTCGGCCGGCGACGACCAAAACTGCGGCGGGAGCTCGCCGGAGTGGCGCTGCGAGGGGTTTTGGGCCAAGCCAAGGGCACCAGAGGGTAGCCCGTGCCCGTGCGCATCTAGGGGGGCCATCGGGAGGTGCGGGGGTGGCCGGAGCTCGCCGGAGTGGGGGCCACAGCGGCTGCCGGAGCTCGGGTTTGGGCGGAGCGAGGTTTCGGGGCGCTAGTTGGCTGGCTGAGGGGCTATGCGGACTCCTGGGGCAGCTAGGAGCACGCTAGGCTCGTCGGACCGGCCGCAGCAGCACGTCAGTGCCATGCCCGGCGTCCATGGCGGACGGCGGCGCTCGGGAATGTGGCCGGGGTGCTACGGCACGGAAACGATCAAAATGGAGGAGGGGAAACGGAGTGGAGCTCACAGGGATCGCGCAGGGAGGGTCAGCGAGCTCGGGGGCGCGCCGGAGTGGCCGAATTCGACGGAGAAGATCCTCGGCGGCCGGCGAGGGGGAAAACGTCGGGGGCGGCGTTCCGGGGCTCTTCTGGTCGCGTGAGACGACGAGGAGGACGAGGGAGGACTTGCGGAGCTCTGGGAGGCGTCGGGGAGGCGAGAGGAGCACGGTGGCTGCGGCAATCGGCGTCGGTGGCGGCGGTGGTTCTCGGGTGAGAGGGAGAGAGAGCAGGGGAAGAAGGGGAGGGCGAGGGAGAGTGAGAGCGGTGCGGGGCAGCTGCGTGGCTTCGTCCGGGGCATCGAGGGAGTCCGGGGGAAG
>NW_025272152.1:0-1370 GCF_018294505.1 Triticum aestivum | reverse complement strand
CCCCAAACTTTAAGAAACGACAACTTTGGTTTCTTGCCAAACCACAGTTCATAAGGCGTCGTTTCAACGGATTTTGATGGTGCCCTATTTAACGTGAATGCGGCCGTCTCTAAAGCATAACCCCAAAATGATAGCGGTAAATCAGTAAGAGACATCATAGATCGCACCATGTCCAGTAAAGTACGATTACAACGTTCGGACACACCATTTCGTTGTGGTGCTCCAGGTGGCGTGAGTTGCGAAACTATTCCACATTGTTTCAAGTGTAGGCCAAACTCATAACTCAAATATTCTCCTCCACGATCAGATCATAGAAACTTTATTTTCTTGTTACGATGATTTTCCACTTCACTCTGAAATTCTTTGAACTTTTCAAATGTTTCAGACTTGTGTTTCATCAAGTAGATATTCCCATATCTGCTCAAATCATCTGTGAAGGTGAGAAAATAACGATACCCGCCGCGAGCCTCAACATTCATTGGGCCACAAACATCAGTATGTATGATTTCCAACAAATCAGTTGCTCGCTCCATAGTTCCGGAGAACGGCGTTTTAGTCATCTTGCCCATAAGGCACGGTTCGCAAGTACCAAGTGATTCATAATCAAGTGATTCCAAAAGTCCATCAGTATGGAGTTTCTTCATGCTCTTTACACCGATATGACCCAAACGGCAGTGCCACAAATAAGTTGCACTATCATTATTAACTCTGCATCTTTTGGTTTCAACACTATGAATATGTGTATCACTACTATCGAGATTTAATAAAAATAGACCACTCTTCAAGGGTGCATGACCATAAAAGATATTACTCATATAAATAGAACAACCATTATTCTCTGAATTAAATGAATAACCGTCTCGCATCAAACAAGATCCAGATATAATGTTCATGCTCAACGCTGGCACCAAATAACAATTATTCAGGTCTAAAACTAATCCCGAAGGTAGATGTAGAGGTAGCTTGCCGACCGCGATCACATCGACTTTGGAACCGTTTCCCATGCGCATCGTCACCTCGTCCTTGGCCAGTGCTCGCTTATTCTGTAGTCCCTGTTTCGAGTTGCAAATATTAGCAACAGAACCAGTATCAAATACCCAGGTGCTACTACGAGCTCTAGTTAGGTACACATCAATAACATGTATATCACATATACCTTTGTTCACTTTGCCATCCTTCTTATCCGCCAAATACTTGGGGCAGTTCCGCTTCCAGTGACCAGTCTGCTTGCAGTAGAAACACTCAGTTTCAGGCTTAGGTCCAGACTTGGGTTTCTTCTCTTGAGCAGCCACTTGCTTGCTGTTCTTCTTGAAGTTCCCCTTCTTCTTCCCTTTGCCCTTTTTCTTGAAACTAGTGGTCTTGTTGACCAT
>NW_025272151.1:0-1370 GCF_018294505.1 Triticum aestivum | reverse complement strand
CTTTCCAAATCAAATCTCATATGCTACGGTCCTCCGAATTGTTTGTCGAGCTCGAGGCCTCCAAAGCCGCGTTATTCTTTGCCGCCGCCGCCAACTTATAAGCGCTCCTCACTGTGAATATCCCATTCTTCTCAGGGTGCCAGGCAATGCAGTCCCTCACATCCGATCTAGGGATTGGGATTCTACATATATCATCAGCATCGAAAGGGTAGAAAATTTGTTTGATAAGTGGAACATTCCATTCCTTCATATCTGGGAGCATGAGTTGGTTCACCCACCGAAGACGTGATCTTCTTATGAATGCCGCGGTCATCAGACCCTCTTTCCTTGGTAACCACTGGTCCCGTTGGATCTGAATATCTCTTCCATTGCCCACTCTCCAGATGACGCCCTTTTTCAGCAACTCCAGCCCTGCTTCAATACCTCTCCACACAGGCGACGCATCCGACGCAAAGACGGTGTTCAACAGGTTGCCGTTTGGGTAATATTTAGACTTGAGCACCCGGGCACATAGACTCTCCGGGTTCTGAATCAGCCTCCACCCTTGTTTGGCAAGAAGGGCTAAATTGAACAGGTGCATGTCTCTAAAACCAATACCACCCGCTCTCTTTGGCCTCGTCATACGCTCCCATGACATCCAGTGAACTTTGCGGCGGCCCGTTTCATCCCCCCACCAGAAATCCCGGATCATCTTCTCGTACTTCTCGCAGAAACCCATCGAGAGGAGAAACACTCCCGTAGTGTAGCATGGCAGTGCTTGTACAATTGACTTCACTTGGACATCTTTGGCCGCATATGACATGGTTTTCTCCGACCAATCTGTACACCTCTTCTTGAGCCTGTCCATGATGGGCTGGAAGCACTCGTCCTTCATTCTACCCTCCGGTGTCGGAAGACCTAGGTACTTCCCTTCAAAAGCCGTGGATACCACCCCCAGAATTGCTTTTATGTCCTCTCTTGTACTCAAGGGGCACACCTCGCTGAAAAGAATCGAACACTTACTCTCGCTGAGCAACTGTCCGGTGGCCCTCTGGAAGGATGAGAGGATTCTTTTCACGGTAAGGGCTTGCTCGGGCGTCGCTTTAAAAAAGAGTAAGCTGTCGTCTGCAAAGAGCAGGTTAGAGATCCCGGGGCTGCTTCTTGCTATTTTAAGCGGTGACAAATTACCTTGTGAGATTTCCAGATTGATGAGCTTAACCAACCCATCCGCGATAAACAGGAAGAGATAAGGGCTAAGTGGATCTCCCTGATGCAAACCTCGAGATGTGACAAACGGTTCAAGCAACTCTCCATTGCAACGCACCGAGTATCTGACCGACCTAACGCATTGCATTAGCCAACCTGCCCACTTTTGACTGAATCCCGTTTTC
>NW_025272150.1:0-1370 GCF_018294505.1 Triticum aestivum | reverse complement strand
TCGAAGTCTGTGATCAATTCAACCCAACGTCTCTGCCTGAGATTCAAATCCGGTTGGGTGAAAATGTACTTCAGACTTTGGTGATCAGTGAATATTTCGCAACGATTACCGAGGAGGTAATGTCGCCAGGTCTTAAGTGCATAGACTACGGCTGCAAGCTCTAGATCATGAGTAGGATAATTCTCCTCATGTGGGTGCAATTGCCGTGAAGCGTAAGCAATTACGTGTCGATCTTGCATAAGAATGCAACCTAGTCCTTGTCGCGAGGCGTCGCAGTAGATAACAAAGTCCTTGGAGAAGTCTGGCGGTACCAGCACGGGAGCAGAGGTCAGGCGTCTTTTCAGTTCCTGAAAGCTGTGCTCACATTGTGGAGTCCATTCGAACTTTTTATCTTTCTTGAGGAGTTCGGTTAGAGGTTTAGCAACCTTGGAGAAGTTCTCGACAAAGCGACGACAATAGCTCGCTAAGCCCAGAAAACTCCGAACTTGCTTGACCGATTCGGGTGGAGTCCAATCAAGGACGGCTTGAACTCGCTCAGGGTTAACAGCAATACCTTTACCAGATATTACATGACCCAGATAGGTCACTTCTGACAACCAGAATTCACATTTAGAAAATTTGGCATAAAGGCGATGCTCTCGAAGTTTCTTCAACACTAGCCTTAGATGTTCGGCATGTTCTTCCTCGTTCTTGGAGTAGATGAGTATATCATCGAGATAAACTACGACGAATTTATCCAAATACTCCATGAAGATTGAGTTCATTAACCGAGAAAAGGTGGCTGGAGCGTTGGTTAATCCGAAGGACATGACGGTGTACTCGTATTGGCCATAACGAGTAACAAAGGCCATTTTAGGAATGTCCCCGTTTCTGATTTTGATTTGATGGTAGCCCAACCTCAAATCCATCTTGGAGAAGACTGAGGATCCAGCGAGCTGATCATACAGGTCGTTGATCCTGGGAAGTGGATATTTGTTCTTGATTGTGACCAAGTTGACAGGTCGGTAATCTACAACCATCCGGTCCGTACCATCCTTCTTCTTGACGAACAGGACGGGGCAAGCCCACGGAGATGAACTAGGGCGGATGAAACCCTTTTTCAAGGACTCATCGAGTTGTTTCTTAAGTTCGGCTAGTTCTAGAGGTGCCATCTTGTAGGGTCTTCTAGCAATCGGAACGGTTCCTGGAATGAGGTCTATTACGAACTCAACATCCCTGTCAGGTGGAACACCTGGCAATTCCTCTGGAAAGACATCCGGGAAGTCACGGACTACCGGCACGTCCTCAAGGTCTGGCAAAGGGCTGGCGTTAAGAGAATATAATTGTCGCTTGGCTATTCGGGTCAAGACATTGACTATCTTCCCCGAAGG
>NW_025272149.1:0-1370 GCF_018294505.1 Triticum aestivum | reverse complement strand
GTTTTGGTGGCTCGGGGTCGACGGAACCACCTAAAGCCATCAACTAGGGTCTAGGGTGTCTCGGGGTCGACGGAACCACCTAAAGCCATCATTTTGGGTTTTGGTGGCTCGGGGTCGACGGAACCACCTAAAGCCATCAACTAGGGTCTAGGGTGTCTCGGGGTCGACGGAACCACCTAAAACTATTCCTTTTGCAAATGCATTTAAGCATTTAAGCATCACTCTAACATATGTAACTATTCCTCAAATGCATTTAACCATCATTTTCAGTCTAACATAAGCAAATGATACTAACTGGAGTTCAACACATTATAGGAATACACAACCATTGTTCACATTACATAGTGGAGTTCAAATGCACAATCCATCATTTTCTCACAAAAGGATGAATAGCATATTAGTAGGTACATAAACAGCCAGAGTTCACAATTAGTTCTAGAACCATACATTACACTACCATAATTCTAAGTTACTAGGCCATTGCACAACCATCCTTCCCAAAAGGTCTGCAATGCCCACTAATCTTAATTCATCTTGTTCAGTTCTCCAAGATGGCCTGGATCCCCTTGATCTTCTCCTTCAGCTTCTCCTCTGCCTTCATGAGCTCAGTAATCTTAAACTCTTGCATCTGCTTCTCTTCTTTATGGTTTTCCTTAAGCTTCAGCAGATCAGCAACCTGGAACTTCAACTCTAGCTTCTCTTGGGTGAGCTTCTCCTCAAACTTTGTGAACTCTGCATTCTTCAGCTCCAAATTCTCTTGAGCCTCAATCCTCAATTGCTTCTCTTTCATATTCTTCAACTTGAGGTTTTGGATGGCAGTTGCTTGAGCACTTGTCAGGTTGCACAGGATTTCAAACTTCTGTTGAAGCTTCTCTAGAGCTGCATCTTTCTTTGCCATTTTTGCATTCATAACAGCCACCAATTCAGCTCTGCATTGGTGCTGATATGTGACAGCTGACTGCAGATAACTGAAATCCACAACCCTATCCTGCTGAAAGTCCACAAGTTGATGCACATCTTTCACTAACTTGTCATATTGTGCATCCAGCTTCTTATTTTCTTCTGTCAAATGGTGAATAGTTAAAGAACTTTGAAGATTATCATCCACCCTAGCAGACTTGCTCTCTTCAACCATTGACCAAAGCTTCAGCAATGCATTCTCCATTGTTGGGGGCCACTGCTCATCAACCCACTGAACAAACCCACAATTCTGACCTTCCTGGAAAAATAACAAGGCAAAATTTAGTACAATACAACTACTAATAGTAGTAAGCAACAGTTAGTTCATGCCAGTAGCTAATGTTGGTACTGACCAACACTGAATTTGCACATCCATGTGCTAAGCAAGAGGGTGATCAGTATATAATTAG
>NW_025272148.1:0-1370 GCF_018294505.1 Triticum aestivum | reverse complement strand
CTTGGGATCTCGATGGTGGACGAAGAATCGCGAAGGAAGAGTCGGCGGCTGTGCTTGTAGAGAAGGTAGCTGCCGAAGGAGGTGACGTCGGCGCCATGGCTCGAGCGAAACACCTTGCCATCGGCGATGCTCTGGTAAGCGCCGCGGCCGAGGCTGATGCACGGCATCGCCGGCGGCAGCTCCTGACGCGCAGCGAGGCGCCAGTCACGGCAGACGGCTCCGAAACTGAGGCGGTCTCGATGGGACGGTAGACGGGATATGATGAGGGCGGCAAGGTCGGGGGGGAGGTCCGGCCATGGCGAGCGCGAAGTAGTAGTCTTGCCGAGGCAGATACCCATTGATCGATGCGATCAAAGGTGCTTGATTAGTTTTAGTTTGTCAACAGGACGATTTGGCAGACGTAAGTACGATATAGTAGGAGTATATGAGCTAGGCTAGGTTTCGGTTGATACTTTTTCAACCCCAAACAAGGTTCCCGTCCATGATTTATTAACCGAGCTGTACTGCGATGGAATACCGTGTCCGAACGTGACTTGATCACGGCAGTCCGAAAGCACGTACAGAAACAAACCAACAGGAGATGGACTTGGTAAGGAATTTAATTCGTTATCATAAGCACATGTAAAAATATAGGACTATTTTTTCCAGCAAAGTTTCAATAGACCGTAAACACGTGAAATACAAACACAAAGTGCGTATTTTTGGTAAAGACTTCTGGTTCACTACTCCCTCGTAATTAAATCAACAATTAGAACATACTCCCTTCGTTTTTATTTACTCCACATATTAGCTTTGGTCAACGTCAAGATTTGTAAAGTTTGACAAAGTATATATGCAAAAATATTAACATGTACAATAACAAGTCAATAACATTAGATCCATTATTGAATGTATTTTTTCTTTGAGCATCAGTACAGACACAAGCGCCCACATAAACGCGCATACACTCACCCCTATGAACGCACACACGCACACCCTATCCTTATGAGCACCTCCGAAAGACTGAGCCGGCATATCATATAGATTTGCAACCACAGGTTGATTCGCATTATTGAATGTACTTTAACATCATATAGATTTGTTATGGTAAATATTCATATTCTTTTCTACAAACTTAGTCAAACTTTACTCTAATATACGGACAAGATGTTGATGCCTACCACGCGCTGGGCTTGGCGGTTCTGCTCCTCTCAGAGTCGTGCGGCTCTTTCCGCCGCTGTCACCCGTAGCCTCGCCAACCGCTCCGACTCCTCCAGCGGAACGCCTTCGCATCTTTGGAGCGACAACGGCGGGCGTCCATCTCCACAGACCTGTACGAGCGGCGAATGACGGTGCGGAGGGCCTCGTCGTCGTCGCTGGCCAGGGGAAGT
>NW_025272147.1:0-1370 GCF_018294505.1 Triticum aestivum | reverse complement strand
AGCTAACTAAATGGGTCAAGTCAATCACATCATTCTCCTAATGATGTGATCCCGTTAATCAAATGACAACTCATGTCCATGGCTAGGAAACTTAACCTTTTTTTATTCACGAGCTAGTCAGGTAGAGGAATACTAGTGACACTATGTTTGTCTATGTATTCACACATGTATTATGTTTCTGGTTAATACAATTCTAGCATGAATATTAAACATTTATGATGAAATAAGAAAATAAATAATAACTTTATTATTGCCTCTAGGACATATTTCCTTCAGTTTTTGGGGCAAGCAAATCCTGAGCAATATCATGGCATGTTATGTCACTCTTCACAACATGATCATCAAAGATGAGAGGGGCTTGAACTTGGAGTTCTCTACGACAATGTCGGTAGCCGTGTGAAGCCAACTAGAGACCCTGACCGCATTCAAGCATTCTTTCAGACATACCGTCAGATTGAAGACGCAAACACCCACTATTAGCTTGACGAGGATCTCATTGAGCACCATTGGCAAAGGCATGGGCAGTAAAACCTGCCATTTTTACATTCATTTCATTTAATTCATGTGTGATTTGTATCATTATTGTATTCGGAAAAATTATTGTATTGAATTATTAGTTTAATTCGGTGATTTCAATAATTATTGTCATTTAGATGATTGTTGTATCAATTTTACATTCATTTCACCTTATGTGTGTCAAATTTAGAAAAAACACGACTTTTGCGGGCTAGTGCGGGCTGCGGCCGAACAGACCGCACAAAGCGGAACTGTAAAATAGCTTTGCGCAGTCTGTTCGGCCGCAGACTGCGCCAGCCCACAAAAGACGTTTTTCGCGAACTGTAAACGCTCTATAAGGTTCGCGATATAAGGGGTTTGCTAGAGATGCTCTTAGGCACACTGCCTGGTTTCATGACTTCTGACACCATATGCACATTGTGACACGTCCGACCATTTATCAGCCTTTTTTCACAAGAAAAACTCCATAAAAATGCAAAGCTTATGAAAAACCCAAACAATTTGGCATGCTTCCTTGAATTGGTAATACAAGGCCATAGGAAAAAATTGGGGCCATTTCAAGTATGTCGAGAAATAATGTGCTCAGATGGAGCCTTCTAGCCTACGCAAACATCCTTTCTTCAACATGGTCTATTTTTAGACATTCTTGAAATGACCCAACTTTTACAAGCAGGTGGGCATGCCATTGGTGGGCATCCAGGTTAGGTTTGAACGATTTACGACACTGTATGCAAGTTGTGACATGTCCAACCATTCATTGGCCTTTTTTTATCGAGAAAACTCCAAAAATGAAAATTTTGTCGAAAATCAAAACAACATGGCAAGGTGCCTTGAATGGGTCATACAAGCCAATG
>NW_025272146.1:0-1370 GCF_018294505.1 Triticum aestivum | reverse complement strand
TTGGTTTGATTTTTATCTCTGTCCAATATTTTCAGAGAGCAACATGAGCATTTTCTTGGACCCTTTTGGAGAAATTTTTATTTGGGTCATTTTCAAAAATGATTCTGAGGGTTCCACCAATCCTCATTTCAAATTTAAATGGAATATAAACATGATGCACAAATGACTAGCTAGTCTAGGTCATACCAGAACTAGGGATGTGACAACTCGCCCCCACTTGAAAGAATCTCGTCCCGAGATTCAGGGGTTGACGGAAAGAAAGCGGGATACTCCAGTCGAAGACGATCTTCTCGCTCCCAAGTAGCTTCTCTCACGGAATGATGAGACCACTGAACTTTGAGAAACTTGATGTTCTGACGTCGGGTAACACGCTCTGCTTGATCAAGAATGCGAACCGGGTACTCTCGGTAGGTGAGGTTATCTTGGAGATCAAGCGTTTCGTGGTCCACTCCGCGGATAGGATCCGAGAAGCAACACTTGAGTTGAGAGACGTGGAAGACATCATGAACTCGAGAAAGATGTGAGGGTAGTTCCAATTGGTAGGCAACCTCTCCTTGTTTAGCGAGAATACGAAAAGGACCAATGTAACGAGGAGCCAACTTGCCCTTGATACCGAAGCGATGGGTACCCTTCAAAGGAGTAACCCGAAGGTAAGCTTTGTCGCCAATTTCATAAGTCATATCCTTATGATGACGATCGTACTGGCTCTTTTGACGAGATTGGGCTGTTTTCAAATTCTCACGAATGATGCGAACTTGCTCTTCTGCCTCCTGGATCACGTCCGGTCCAAAGAATTGTCTTTCACCGGTTTCTGACCAGTTCAAAGGTGTTCGACATCTTCGTCCGTAGAGAACCTCAAAAGGAGCTTTCTTGAGGCTGGATTGATAGCTATTGTTATAAGCAAACTCGGCAAAAGGAAGACATTTCTCCCAATCCATACCGAATGAGATAACGCAAGCTCTAAGCATGTCTTCGAGAATTTGGTTGACCCTTTCCACCTGACCACTTGACTGAGGGTGGAAAGCAGTACTAAAGGAAAGATGGGTTCCCATGGCAGTTTGGAAACTCTCCCAGAAATGAGAAGTGAAAAGACTGCCACGGTCTAAATTGATCTCTAGTGGAACACCATGGCGTGATACTATTTGAGAAATGTATAAGTCAGCAAGCTGACTAGCAGTGATACTCTCTCGAACAGGAAGAAAGTGAGCCACTTTGGAAAGACGATCAACGACTACGAAGATAGCGTTATTCCCTCTCTTGGTCCTGGGAAAACCGGTGATGAAGTCCATACCAACTTTATCCCATTTCCATTCAGGAATAGCTAAAGGCTGAAGGGTGCCAGCAGGTCTTTGATGCTCTGCCTTAACGCG
>NW_025272145.1:0-1370 GCF_018294505.1 Triticum aestivum | reverse complement strand
CATCGAGAAGAGGGTTCGGAGTTGCTCAGTTTCATACCAGGGTGCAGCAGCAGGGTGGAGTAACAAATATGACACAACACCCGTCCTGCTGTGCAGCATCGGAAATTTTGAAGACATGCTAGTACTGAAGAATGTACTAAGTGATTTCGCGAAAAACAAAAATTATAAGAAGAACAAGAATGTAAGTAGTTATGAGCCGTGAATACCAGAGTTGGCAGGAGTACATACATACAAAAAATAAGAAACAATTGTAACTTGGGCTGAACTCTGTTCGCAACGCAGAAACTCAAATTAACGGCTAGTGAGTAAAAATTGTATCGAAACAATGTGTCTTGTTAGTTTCATTTGTTTTCCTCAATTTACCGGAGTAGCAGGTTTTACAGGCTCCTAATCGTCAGGATCGCCGCGAGAAACATGCATACCATTTATCTGACACTATAATCGCGTGTCTGAATTTGTGTATCTCAAAGGCATTATTTGCTCAGTATCCAATCTTCTTTAGTTTCAGCTACACAACTGCAAACTGGCTGGAACCCGCATGTTGCGTACAGCGCTATTTGATCCCACATGTGTGGACATAATCCAGATTGAATCAACACCAGCTTCTAGCCCCGCTGGTGTTGAATCAAAACATATATGATCGTATTTTTCTGGAGTTGAAAAAAAATCTTTTAAGAAAACCTAAGTCAGTTCCTTCCATGACTCTGATAGTTCTGAACACATGTCCCCACAAGTTAGACACACATTGCTTCGGTTTGGCACATAGATGTGTTAATTCAGTTAGGAACAGGGATGTCTGCCACAAGGAATGGTTCAGCTGGTTCTGTGTAATGTATGTGCTTGGACGATTCTACCTACGGAAGAGCATCGAGAAGAGGGTTCGGAGTTGCTCAGTTTCATACCAGGGTGCAGCAGCAGGGTGGAGTAACAAATATGACACAACACCCGTCCTGCTGTGCAGCATCGGAAATTTTGAAGACATGCTAGTACTGAAGAATGTACTAAGTGATTTCGCGAAAAACAAAAATTATAAGAAGAACAAGAATGTAAGTAGTTATGAGCCGTGAATACCAGAGTTGGCAGGAGTACATACATACAAAAAATAAGAAACAATTGTAACTTGGGCTGAACTCTGTTCGCAACGCAGAAACTCAAATTAACGGCTAGTGAGTAAAAATTGTATCGAAACAATGTGTCTTGTTAGTTTCATTTGTTTTCCTCAATTTACCGGAGTAGCAGGTTTTACAGGCTCCTAATCGTCAGGATCGCCGCGAGAAACATGCATACCATTTATCTGACACTATAATCGCGTGTCTGAATTTGTGTATCTCAAAGGCATTATTTGCTCAGTATCCAATCTTCTTTAGTTT
>NW_025272144.1:0-1370 GCF_018294505.1 Triticum aestivum | reverse complement strand
GCCAGAATCGGCCAAAACTGCGAGACTTGACGACCAACACGAAAGCACACCTTGGGGTTCGACAACAATGGAAATCGCTTTAGGACCCTAAAACGGTGAGTAATAGTCCACGAAAGGGACATAATCGACAAAACCCGCGATTGTTGATGACCGAAACATAAATGCACCAGGGGTTCGTCAATCGTGGAAATCCCCCCGGGACCCGAAACTGCGAGTAATAGTCCACAAAACGGGCCAGAATCGGCCAAAACTGCGAGTGTTGATGAACGACACGTAAGTGCATCTTTGGGTTCAACAACTATGGAAATCGCTTCGGGACCCCAAAAAGGTGAGTGATAGTCCACGAAACGGGTCAGAATTGGCCAGAACTATGAGTGTTGACGACGGGCATGTAAACGCACCCCCGGGATCGTGAATCGTGGAAATCGCTCTGGGACCCCAAAACGGTGAGTAATAGTCCACGAGACGGACCAGAATTGGGAAAAATGGTGAGTGTTGATAACCGACACATAAACGCGCCCTGGGGATCGCAAATCGTGTAAATCGCTCTAGGACCCCAAAACGGTGAGTAATAGTGCACCAAACGGACCAGAATCGGCCAAAACTGCGATTGTTGATGACCGACACGTAAGCGCACCGTAGGGTTTGTCAATCGTCGAAATCACTTCGGGATGCCAAAACTGTGTAATAGTTCAAAAACGGGCCAAAATCGGCCAAAACTGCGAGTCTTGACGACCAACAGGCAAGCACACCTTGGGGTTCGACAAAAATGGAAATCTCTTTGGGACCCCAAAACGGTGAGTAATAGTCCACGAAACGGGTCGGAATCAACAAAACCTGCGAGTGTTGATGACCGACACGTAAACGAACCCAGAGGTTCGTCAATCGTGGAAATCACTCCGGGACCCCAAAACAGTGAGTAATAGTCCACGAGACGGCCAGAATTGGCCAAAATTGTGAGTGTTGATGACCGACACATAAGCGCACCCCCGGGGTTCATCAATCATGGAAATCACATCGGGACCCCAAAACTGAGTAATAATCCAAGAAACGGGCCAGAATCGGCCAAAACTGCGAGACTTGACGACCAACACGAAAGCACACCTTGGGGTTCGACAACAATGGAAATCGCTTTAGGACCCTAAAACAGTTAGTAATAGTCCACGAAAGGGACATAATCGACAAAACCCGCGATTGTTGATGACCGAAACATAAATGCACCAGGGGTTCGTCAATCGTGGAAATCCCCCCGGGACCCGAAACTGCGAGTAATAGTCCACAAAACGGGCCAGAATCGGCCAAAACTGCGAGTGTTGATGAACGACACGTAAGCGCATCTTTGGGTTCAACAACTATGGAAATCGCTTCGG
>NW_025272143.1:0-1370 GCF_018294505.1 Triticum aestivum | reverse complement strand
GCGAACTAAGTGGTACGGTTGTATCTGCCTCGACCTGCCCACATACTTAGATGTAATTCTAGTGTGGCACATCACAACCACCCACTGCAAGATGACGCTTTCTTGAGCTGGCGATGCTGATTTTTTCAAACATGGATTAATGGGCTCCTTCTCGCCGTACTCTAGAAATTAATGCTAATCAAAACCATATCTTGTGGATGTGGATGACAAGATGAAAGGAAATAAGAAAGTGAATGAGCAGTTGTCTGTTAAGCTCCGGGAAAAGTATATCTCCACAAATAGTATTGTGCATATGTGCTAGTTTCAAAGGTTGACCCCTGCTCCCTGTTAGCTTTTACATACCCAAGATGGTCTTACAAGGTATCGTGACATGCGGTCCTGATGATATTCTTGAAAGCTATGACTCTTTATAGAGCAAGTATGACAAACTAATGGAAGAAGCAGAGAAGTCCATCCAAGATGCAACAATATCATGTAGAAGGATGATATTGTGCAACTATGTGCAAATTAGGCTGGCAATGAACTAATTGATCAAGAGAGTTAAGAAGAATGTTTGGATATCATGTCAGGTTTATGCGCAGATTTTGTAGTGCACATTGCCCCCACTTGGAACGCAGAGGCGCATAGGCAGTGCCTTGTGTCAGGAGCGGAATCATAACTTATATCTGGGCATGGTTGTGGCACTGTGGAATCAGAAATATCAAATAATGGCTGGTGTAAGATGTGTGTGTGGAAATGAAGCCCCTGGACCATCACTTTAGGTTAACAATGTTTGGATAATACTGTTTACCATGCAAAGAAAACTTGTGCAGTAGGAACAAAGGAGGAAAAAAAGAAGAGGACATACTGAGATCAGAGATATAGAAAGTTGATGCAGAGGAGAGGAATGGGTGTATTGAAATGGTAAGCGTAGATATAGTTGATCATTAGAATGGACAACGTGGCAATGTGGTGGTCAGGGGGGTGAAGAATGGTGGGAACACATGTTACTTTAGTGAAGTGTTACAAAGTCTTCTTCCACCTGATAAGCTACGTGCAAGGATGTTAGGACCGGATACTCTAACAGGGAGCCTTGGTCACACTAGTAGAAAAGGGGGCAATGGTCCAGGCCGGTCCAGCCCATTAGTCCCGGGTCAATCCAGAACCGGGACCAATGGGGGCATTGGACCCGGTTCTTGAGCCCCGGGGGCCGGCCGGGCCACGTGGGCCATTGGTCCCGGTTCGTCTGGACCTTTTGGTCCCGGTTGGTGGGTCGAACCGGGACCAATGGGCCTCGCTCCTGGGCCACAACCATTGGTCCCGGTTGGTGGCACGAACCGGGACCAAAGGCCACAACCATTGGTCCCGGATCACGAGACCAACCGGGACCA
>NW_025272142.1:0-1370 GCF_018294505.1 Triticum aestivum | reverse complement strand
CACTCAACCTAATAATAAAGAACCATACAATGATGGTGAGATAGAACCACCTGTTGATCTTGATAACCCACAACCCAAGAATAAAAGATATGATAAAAGAGACTTTGTTGCTAGAAAAATGGTAAGGAAAGAGAACCATGGGTTCAAAAACCTATGCCCTTTCCACTTAAATGAAACAAAAAGAAAGATGATGAAGAATTTGAACGCTTTGCTGAAATGCTGAGGCCGGTCTTTTTGCGTACTCGCTTGACTGATATCTTAAAAATGCCTCCTTATGCAAAGTACATGAAAGACATCATCACCAATAAGAGAAAAATACCGAAAGGTGAAATCTCCACTATGCTTGCCAACTATACTTTTAAGGATGGAGTACCTAAAAAACTTGGAGATCCGGGAATACCAACTATACCTTGCTCCATTAAAAAAACTATGTGAAAACTGCTTTTATGTGATTTGGGAGCTGGTGTTAGTATTATGCCTTTCTCTTTATATAAAAGACTTGATTCGAATAAACTCACACCTACTGAAATATCTTTGCAAATGGCTGACAAATCAACTGCCATACCTATTGGTATTTGTGAGGATGTGCCCGTTGTTGTTGCTAACTTTGTTATACTTGAGATGCTCGAGGACGACAACATGTCGATTATCCTTGGTAGACCCTTCTTTAATACTGCAGGGGTTGTTATTGATTGCAATAAAAGCAAGGTCACTTTTCATATCAATGGTAATGAGCATACGGTGCACTTTCCAAAGAAACAATTCCAAGTGAATGGTATTAATGTTATTGAAAAATCTCCGGCAATCACTATCGGAATTTTTCAGCTACCTCTACCTACTGTTAAAAAATATGAAATGCTTATCGTTTGGGACATTCATATCCCCGTTGAGGTAACTTAGTGATTTACAAAAGTTCTTCGGTTTCATGCTAATTAAAAGTGGTTGTCAACAAGACTTGATCAACCTTATTAATGGATCATTTTTAGAGGTATGAAGTTTATGAATTTAGTGAGCACTACCTTCTGTCCATACTTTTTGTTTTCTGTTTTCTGTTTTTGTTAGTTAAATAAAATAAAATGCCATGCTTTGTCTGCTTTCTAAATTTCCCGTGCAATAAAAAATGACCCAAAAATAAAAGTTCTCAGAATGCTCTAAAAATTTAATACAATATTTTTCTAAATATTTAAGAATTTCTGGTGCAAATAATATCAGAGGGAGGTGCACCAGGTGGGCACAACCCACCTGGGCGCGCCAGGACCCCCAGGCGTTCCCTGGTGGGTTGTGGTCCCCACGTGGGCCCCCTCACTTACTTCTTCTTCCCACATCACCACATTCCTCCAAAAAAATCACCATCGCTCTCTCTCTCTCTC
>NW_025272141.1:0-1370 GCF_018294505.1 Triticum aestivum | reverse complement strand
GTTTGTTCCAAAAAGATCGCTCCCGAAGGTTTCATTCCGTTTGGACACCGTTTGATATTCCTTTCCTTCGAAACACTGAAATAGGTAAAAAAACAACAATTCGGGCTGGGCCTCCGGTTAGTAGGTTAGTCCCAAAAATGATATAAAAGTGTAGAGTAAAGCCCATAAACATCCAAAACGGGTAATATAATAGCATGGAACAATCAAAAATTATAGATACGTTGGAGAGGTATCACTATCCCCGTAGCATTGACGGGCTGGTCGCCGAGCACTATCGCAGAGCTAGAAGCCGCGGGCATCATCGAGGTCTCCGCAGACCCGCGCAAGCTCGTGTACATGCCAACGCTAGCGCCAGCGCCCGTGACCGTGCCCGTGCGCGCGCGCCCCTCCAACCACCGCGGCGTTGGTCCCTGTGTGTTTGGCTGCACCCACCGCGCCCGTGCCCATGCGCACGCCCCCCTCAGCGGCATGGGACGCTACCATCGACCGCTACCTCTCAGCGCCGCCAGTTGGCGTCCTCCTGCGCCCCGCCCGTCAATCGCGCGAGGACATTATGTTTGATTGACAAGTGAAGAACATTCTGAGCTGCCTTGAAGACTTCAACAACGGCGTCCCGGAGGACGACAACGACAAGGATGGCGCGACACGCCGCCTCCGCCACCGCCGGAAATAGTTTTTTTCTTGGGTTTAATATTGTATCTCGATCACAAACGTTTTAGTTAGAACACCCATATGCAAACCGACAGCTTCCCCAGGAAGCCAAGGGAAAATGTGCCGAGTAGGATTCTGGCTGTTGACCGCAAACGTTTTAGATAGAGCACCTGTATGCAAAGCAAGAGTAGGATTTGTGCATCTCTTCAATGCAAACAGTTGTTTTGGATGACCCGTGTGCAACCACTTCCAGACAATTTGGTAAGACTTGCATCTGTCATATTGGGTATTTTGCCATTTGTCAAACTTGAAAGATTGACATTTGTTGATCTAGTAACATTGCCATTTGTCAACCTTGTAACACTGTGATTTCTCAAAATATGCAGCTAAAAATCACTAGCACTATCTAATTTTTGCAACTAAAATTCAGTAATTAAGCATAGATTTCATTCGTAGATTAAGCAATCGTGCTCAATTCATACAAACAATTCAACTTGACAGTTGAACCGACCAAACTTTTCCCCAATTGTTGCCAACCACGTACTGTAATAGCTAGTTCTATTTTATATACTAGCTAATTTTAAGTATGTTGTACAGTTCCACCACATCTATAGTCAGATGAACTGAACAAAATAGCCCCTAAATACTACTACTACTACTACTACTACTACTACTACTACTACTACTACTACTACTACTACTACTACTACTACTACTAC
>NW_025272140.1:0-1370 GCF_018294505.1 Triticum aestivum | reverse complement strand
GAGGGATTTCCACGATTGATGAACCCCGGGGTTCATTTATGTGTCTGTCGTCAACACTCACAGTTTTGGCCAATTCTGACATGTTTCGTGGACTATTACTCACGGTTTTGGGGTCCCGAAGTGATTTCCATTGTTGTTGAACTCCAAGGTGTGCTTACGTGTTGGTCATCAACACTCGCAGTTTTGGCCGATTCTGGCCCGTTGCATGGACTATTACTCACCGTTTTGGGGTCCCAAAGCGATTTCCATGGTTGTCGAACTCCAAGGTGCGCTTACGTGTCGGTCATCAACAATCACAGTTTGGGCCGATTCTGGCCCGTTTCTTGGACTACTACTCTATTTTGGGGTCTCAGAGTCATTTCCATGATTGACGAACCCCAGGGTGCGTTTACGTGTCGGTCATCAACACTCACATATTTGGCCGAATCGTGTCCGTTTCGTGCACCATTACTCAATGTTTTGGAGACCCGGAGGGATTTCCACGATTGATGAACCCCGGGGTGCATTTATGTGTCTGTCGTCAACACTCACAGTTTTGGCCAATTCTGACATGTTTCGTGGACTATTACTCACGGTTTTGGGGTCCCGAAGTGATTTCCATTGTTGTTGAACTCCAAGGTGTGCTTACGTGTTGGTCATCAACACTCGCAGTTTTGGCCGATTCTGGCCCGTTGCATGGACTATTACTCACCGTTTTGGGGTCCCAAAGCGATTTCCATGGTTGTCGAACTCCAAGGTGCGCTTACGTGTCGGTCATCAACAATCACAGTTTGGGCCGATTCTGGCCCGTTTCTTGGACTACTACTCTATTTTGGGGTCTCAGAGTCATTTCCATGATTGACGAACCCTAGGGTGCGTTTACGTGTCGGTCATCAACACTCACATATTTGGCCGAATCGTGTCCGTTTCGTGCACTATTACTCAATGTTTTGGAGACCCGGAGGGATTTCCACGATTGATGAACCCCGGGGTTCATTTATGTGTCTGTCGTCAACACTCACAGTTTTGGCCAATTCTGACATGTTTCGTGGACTATTACTCACGGTTTTGGGGTCCCGAAGTGATTTCCATTGTTGTTGAACTCCAAGGTGTGCTTACGTGTTGGTCATCAACACTCGCAGTTTTGGCCGATTCTGGCCCGTTGCATGGACTATTACTCACCGTTTTGGGGTCCCAAAGCGATTTCCATGGTTGTCGAACTCCAAGGTGCGCTTACGTGTCGGTCATCAACAATCACAGTTTGGGCCGATTCTGGCCCGTTTCTTGGACTACTACTCTATTTTGGGGTCTCAGAGTCATTTCCATGATTGACGAACCCCAGGGTGC
This sequence comes from Triticum aestivum, assembly GCF_018294505.1. Classification (NCBI taxonomy): domain Eukaryota; kingdom Viridiplantae; phylum Streptophyta; class Magnoliopsida; order Poales; family Poaceae; genus Triticum; species Triticum aestivum. Next base: position 44 of record NW_025272140.1, on the reverse strand, counting down.
GTTTACGTGTCGGTCATCAACACTCACATATTTGGCCGAATCGT
>NW_025272139.1:0-1370 GCF_018294505.1 Triticum aestivum | reverse complement strand
AATTCATCGGATCTCGACAAACACACCGCAAAAAGAGTTTACATCGAATAGATCTCCACAAGAGAGTGGGAGAACATTGTATTGAGATCCAAAAAGAGAGAAGAAGATATCTAGCTAATAACTATGGACCCGTAGGTCTGTGGTAAACTACTCACAACTCATCGGAGGGGCAAGGATGTTGATGTAGAAGCCCTCCATGGTCGATTCCCCCTCCGGCAGAGTGCCGACAAAGGCTCCAAGATGATATCTCGCGGATACAGAAGGTTACGATGGTTGAAATTGTGTTTCGTCCTCCTCCTGGATGTTTTTGGGGTACGTAGGTATATATAGGAGGAAGAAGTACGTCGGTGGCCGCTCGAGGGGCCCACGAGAGAGGGGGCGCGCCCTATAGGGGGGCGCCCTCCTATCTCGTGGGAGCCTCGGCTACTTCTTGACTTGCACTCCAAGTCCTCTGGATCATGTTCGTTCCAAAAATCACGTTCCCGAAGGTTTTATTCCGTTTGGACTCCATTTGATATTTACAATAAGATGAACATCCAAACCTGCAAAAACAATTTTCACCATCCAAACCTAATATTTACAATAAGATGAACATTTTTCTGGACTAAGATGCAATTTTCAAATATGTAATATTTTTCTAATTCAAATAAAATAGCAAATAAAATACCAATAAAATGATAATTTGATTTTAAAATTCTTTCTCCAATATATCTCTTGGGTTGAAGAAGTCATATTATCTTCTCTCATATATTTTTCATATTGGAAATAATTGGAGAGAAAAATAATAAAATCAAATTGATCCTTTCTTCAAATATGAATTTTGTGAAACCTCCAACTCTCTCCCGGGGTCCTTGAGTTACTTAAGATTCTAGGGATCTCAACCAAAAGCAAGAATAAATATGATATGGATATGATGGTCTATGTATAACATCCAAATTGAAAAATGGGATTACAAACCTATCCCCCTTAAGATGAATCTCGCCCTCGAGATTCGGGTTGGTCAGCAAAAAGGTTTGGGTGGTCTCTACGAAGATCTTCTTCTCACTCCCAGGTGGCTTCCTCCTTGCTATGGTGGCTCCATTGAACTTTGCAAAAATTAATAACCTTGCTGTGAGTAACTCGATTGGAAAACTTGAGAATCTTGACTGGCTTCTCTTCATAGGTCAAATCATTGTCTAGCTGAATTGCTTCTAGTGGCACTGTATCTCTTGGAGGAATATCGGCCATCTCTGCATGGCACTTCTTCAACTAGCAAACGTGAAACACATCATGAACTCCTGACAAATCCTTCTGGCAATTCTAGCTTGTATGCTACTTCTCCCATGCGTTCCAAAACTCTGTATGGTCCCACAAAACGTGGTGCTAACTTT
>NW_025272138.1:0-1370 GCF_018294505.1 Triticum aestivum | reverse complement strand
TGAGCTGCGGGTCCCTTCAAGAAGAAGGAAGCAAAGGTGACATAGCTGGCAGGGGCTACATCAGCAGACTCCATCTCATAGGTGATGTCACGGAGCCAGTCATCAGCATCCAGAGGCTGAGTTGAGCTGCGGTAGATGGTTGGGTTGAGGCGTATGAAATCTTGAAGAGTCACTTGGGCTGGCTGCTGGTTCATATTGGGGCGAGGAAACTGAGCCATCATATTTTCCATGAACTGGCGGTTCAGTTCAAACTGTTGGATCATACCAGCCATGTACTCAGGTGGTGGTGGGGCCTCGCCACCACGACCACGACCACCTGGTCTAACCATCCTGCTAATATATAACAGGGGTAGTTCAGCATTGAGAAAATTTGCAATGACAAGAATCATTCATGATGAAACATGCATAACGAAAGGAGCACGATAGCTACTACATAGTAGTCGGCATAGCTTACAAAAGGGGTCATGCATAGAGTCCAGTACACAGAGTTCAGTACATAGACTAAAACATCATAGGCGGCACACAGGCTCGCGGCGAATGCCTCTAACACTACAAGCAAGCCTACATCAGTCCCAAGAGGTACTGTGGAGGTAATCGTAGCCCGACAGCTGGTAGTGAGGCAACGGATAGCCCTCCACGTCAGCAGACTAGGGGCCGCAGATACTCAGGTGTAGAGCCCGACGCTCAGGTGGCAGAAGAGGGCCAAGTGCGGGAGAGTAGCCTCCCACCTCTGGCCAACCGACACCGTGGGGCATCACGGTCCTGGCTGGGTAGATCACAGAACGCGGTACCTATCCAGATCGGACAAAGGGGTGCAGCAGCGTCAGAGCACGGTAAAGGTGCTGATGGGTGGTGTACATCTCATGGCGAAGAACTCGGTTAGCTCGATCCAGCCCATCAGCATGCAGAACCAAGTGCTGGTGGTAGAAGGGCTCTCGGGTGACAGTAGAGTAGGCAGCAGTATAGTATCCCTCCGCACCAACATCAGATGCGATAGCAATGTGCCTGAAAGGGGAGGTGTCCAACTCCTGATACTCTCCACGAAGACGTGTCAGAGCAGCATAGGCAGCATCGTGGACAGCCATATCGATGGTCACACCAACACCATGTGCGGTGTGCAGCACAGTAGTGGAGTCGTACTCCCGAGAGTAGAGGTGGACGATGGCACGGTACTGCTCCTGGTTAAAGTCCTGGTACTCCTCGTAGACGGTGTACTCAGGGTGCCAGCGATAACCCAGATAGGTCATCATCTCAGCTAGCACCGCAGGTGATCCCGAGGCACCAATGGCCATCGTGTGGCGAACGACCTGCCTCGTGGGTTCCATCTGAAAGCAAAGACGTTTCAAAGGAGTCAAATGACAGTGTGTGAA
>NW_025272137.1:0-1370 GCF_018294505.1 Triticum aestivum | reverse complement strand
TTGGACTATTACTCTATTTTGGGGTCTCGGAGTCATTTCCACGATTGATGAACCCCGGGGTGCGTTTACGTGTCGGTCATCAACACTCACATATTCGGCCGATTCTAGTACGTTTTGTGCATTATTACTCAGCGTTTTGGGGACCCAGAGTGATTTCCACGATTGATGAACCCCAGGGTGCGTTTATGTGTCCGTTGTCAACACTCACAGTTTTGGCCAATTCTGACCTGTTTCGTGGACTATTACTCACCGTTTTGGGGTCCCGAAGCGATTTCCATAGTTGTTGAATCCCAAGGTGTGCTTACGTGTAGGTCATCAACACTCGCAGTTTTGGCCGATTCTGGCCCGTTTCATGGACTATTACTCACCATTTGGGGTCCCAAAGCAATTTCCATGGTTGTCGAACTCCAAGGTGCGCTTACGTGGCGGTCATCAACAATCACAGTTTGGGCCGATTCTGGCCCGTTTCTTGGACTATTTTTCTATTTTGGGATCTCGGAGTCATTTCCACGATTGACGAACCCCGGAGTGCGTTTACGTGCTAGTCATCAACACTCACATATTCGGCCGATTCTAGTCCGTTTCGTGCACTATTACTCAACTTTTTGGGGACCCAGAGCAATTTCCACGATTGATGAACCCCGGGGTCCGTTTATGTGTCCATCGTCAACACTCACAGGTTTGGCCAATTCTGACCTATTTCGTGGACTATTACTCACCGTTTTGGGGTCCCTAAGCGATTTCCATAGTTGTTGAACCCCAAGGTGTGCTTACGTGTTGGTCATCAACACTCCCAGTTCTGGCTAATTCTGGCCCGTCTCATGGACGATTAATCACCATTTTGGGGTCCCAAAGCGATTTCCATGGTTGTCGAACTCCAAGGTGCGCTTACGTGTCGGTAGTCAACAATCACAGTTTGGGCCGATTCTGGCCCGTTTCTTGGACTATTACTCTAGTTTGGGGTCTCGGAGTCATTTCCACGATTGACGAACCCTAGGATGTGTTTACTTGTCGGTCATCAACACTCACATATTCGGCCGATTCTAGTCTGTTTTGTGCACTATTACTCAACGTTTTGGGGACCCAGAGCAATTTCCATCATAGATGAACCCCGGGGTGTGTTTATGTGTCTGTCGTCAACACTCATAGTTTTGGCCAATTCTGACTTGTTTCGTGGACTATTACTCACCGTTTTGCGGTCCCGAAGCAATTTCCATAGTTGTCGAACCCCAAGGCGTGCTTACGTGTTGGTCATCAACACTCCCAGTTCTGGCCGATTCTGGCCCGTTTCATGGACTATTACTCACCGTTTTGGGGTCCCAAAGCGATTTCCATGGTTGTCGAACTCCAAGGTGCGCTTACGTGTCGGT
>NW_025272136.1:0-1370 GCF_018294505.1 Triticum aestivum | reverse complement strand
TCTCTGCTCTCCCTCCCTCACTCTCTAGCTCCCTCCCCGAGCTCACCCGAGAGCGCTCCGCCGTCGCCGTGCTTCACCCGCGTGGCCACCGGGCCCCCTCTCCATCCAGCGTGTCTGGGAGAACTGCCGCAGTTCTGTCTTCCTCCAAGTCGTCGAACACAAGTCGGGGCGCGCCCGAACGCCCTCACCACCCTCGTCTTCAACCTCGGGACGCCGAGATCCGCCGCGCCGTCCCACTCTCTTCGATGCCTCCCCGACCTCGCTCTTGCGCCTGTTGACCTCACTGTGAGCTCCGCCGTTGATTCCCTCTTTCCCCGTTGCGTTTTGCTCGCCGTACCGTCGTTCTGCCGACGCCCGTAGGTCGTCGCTGCACTTGATCATCGCCGGCAATATCCGGTGACCATTAGGTCACGCCTGGGTGCCCAGTAGCCTCGATAGGACCCGCGGGCCACTGCTGGCGTGCTAACCCGGCCGCTCACCCGCTCCAGAGCCATCGCCGCTCCTGACCAAGCTTCGGTCGCTGCCGCCTCTGCCGACCACCCCAGCACCTCCCACCAACACCAGACGGAGTGCCGCAGTGCCAGCTTTCCAAAGTGCCTAGCCGCGTGACCTCCCGGCGCCGGAGCTGGCCAGACGGCCAACGCCGCCGTGCTCCGGCCATCGCCGGCGCTAACCCGCCGACGTGGCCAATTTAGTCGTCGGCTAAACCCATTGTTGGCACAAATTAACCCCCCCCCCCCACACACACTCTCACTGACATGTGGGCCCAGTGCCTAAATTAAGTAGTTAACTTCTCTGTTAGATTAGCACTAACCACAGTGGGTCCACGCGTCAGCTTTGGCCATGCTGACGTGGCCCTTGACTGGGCCCACCTGTGTGTGACCGTAGGCTACACTGGCTCACTGACTGGCAGGTCCCATGCATCAGGTTTGACCTAGACCGGGTCTGTTGACCTGCTGAGGTCAGTATGACGCAATGCTGACGCAGTAATTGATTTTCTGGATTTAAAATAATTCAGGAAATTCCAGGAAATGCCCAAAACTTCAAAAAATCATAGTAATTCAACCGTAACTCCAAATGAAATAATTTATATATGAAAAATGATCAGAAAAATCCAATCTATCCATCTGTACCATTTTCATGCATGTAAGAACAACTTATAGCTTTTGTTTAGGACAAATCATATAAATGGCATTTGAATATCCACATATGGAGTTTGAATTTGAACCTTGGGTTCAAACCAACTTTATTTAAACCATTGTTAGTTGCATTAGCTCAATCAACAGCATATTGTCATGTCACATTCATGCATCATATTGTTGCATTGCATTGATTGTTTTCTTTCTTGTTTGCCGATGTTTGTTCCCCCT
>NW_025272135.1:0-1370 GCF_018294505.1 Triticum aestivum | reverse complement strand
TTCACGAATCGTTTATCATGTGAGTAGACTGCAGAATGATATTACCACTCTACTTGCATGTTTAGTTTCCAATCTCTTTACCGGGAAATACCGAGGGAACTCACAATTAAAGAATGTACAGCAGTTTCTGAATGAGTCTGTGGTTGAACGTCAAATGCATTTCCAAACAGGCTAATCCTGAATGACCCAAGTAACCAACCTTCAAGGACTGGTGTAACAAAACTTTTTGAGAATCAAAAACATAACCCAGATCGGCTTGACATAGACTTGATTAGTGTTTTGTCAAAAAAAACAGAGATCTGTGCCCACCACCATGTCATCATGTCATCATTCACTCTATAGCCGTAAGGGCGCGTACAATGATGGCATATGGATACAGATGCCTCATGACAAAAAGTAATTTGAGGCATATGTGTTGGTTTTTTCTCTTCAATGCAAGCTACTACTAGTGGGCCTTATCAAAGAATAGAAAGTGACTCTCACTACACATGCATCCCTCCTTTCCACTTCAACTTTTCTAACTTTATGCACCGGACCACACTTTTTCTCTCTAAGCACCCGCCTCCTGAAGAGGATCATGCTTCCCTATCCGAACCTACTTTTTCTGTTACCCGATCCTACATGGCATGTGAGGGCGGCATCACCCTGAGGCTATGCATTGGCCATACCCTACCCCCCCCCCCAAAGCACACCATACCCGAGCACGACAACTGGGTGCGCCCAAAAACACCACTGCATGAGCATATCTAATATTTCGGTCGCTGGAAAAACGGTCCAAAAACACGCTGGACTCAGCGGCACAAAGGGGCAATGCAAAAGACACATGACAAGCTAAATGTAAAGCACCACTAGATCAACCACTAGCAGATCCAACGGCCATGAAGTGCCAACAAGCAAGTCCAACAGCCATAACGGCAAATGCTACCAGTAAGTTTATCTGCTGCAAGAAAAGTTACAGCTTACACTATGTTCACAGGAAACAAGTCCATTTGGTAATAGAAAATCTCTTGGCGGTTCATCACCATTTCTATACAATATTAATCAGATGAAAAACCAGAATACCAGGAGAGAGAGAGAAAAGCAGAAATACACCCTGCTGGTTGACCTTAAAGAATGCATGAACTAATAATACATAGCTATGAGTACTTTTGCTGCAGTAGCCTTTGACATGGGTAGCCTCTCCACACCTCCACTCACATATATTGATACATACATATTTACAAATGGACGAGGCAAACCATCCTAGCCGATGCTAAGCAGCAATCAGCAATTTTATGATATGTTCTTAAGGGGCTAAATCTGTCAGGTGCCAACAGAGGACACGTGTCGCCGGTGGCGCAAGCGGCTAAATTTTGTGATACATTCTTCAG
>NW_025272134.1:0-1370 GCF_018294505.1 Triticum aestivum | reverse complement strand
GCGTTTTGGTCGCCGGCGTTGCTCCGGCGCCGGCCGCCGACGTGGCACACCTGGGGCCACCCCTGGGTCACTGCCAGTGGCCCCCACGGGCCCCAGTTGACTGGGTTGACCCAGTCAACTGCTGACTGGGCAGGCCCAGTCACTGACATGCGGGCCCCGCCGCAAAAATAAAAGAAAAAGAAAATGTTTTATAAATAAAAATAATTATTTTAACTAATCACTCACTGACATGTGGGGCCCACCCCTCTAATTATACTGTTAGATTAGTTTAAATAGATATTAGAATAACAGAGACTGACATGTGGGTCCCACTGGACCCACCTGTCTGGTTTGACTGGTCAGCCGACCTGTTGACTTGCTGACGTCAGCATTGCCTCATGCTGACGTCATAATTCATTTTTCTTAATATAAATAATTCCAGAAATTCAAATAAACTTTGAAAATTCATATCTTTTAAACCGTAACTCGGATGAAAAGGTTTTCTATATGAAAGTTGCTCAGAACGACGAGACGAATCCAAATACGCAGTCTGTTCGTCCACCACACCTCCCTAACCTATCGAACTAGCAACTTTCCCCCTCCGGTCCGTCTGTCCGAAAACGCGTAACATCGGGAATACCTCCCGGATGTCCCCCCCCCTTCACCGATACCACCTGCTGTCGCGTTAGGACACCCCTAGCACCGCTCATTGTCATGTCACGCATCGTCATGCTTATGTTTGCATTGTATTTACTGTTTCTTCCCCCTCTTCTCTCCGGTAGACTACGAGACCGACACTGCTGCTGCCCAGTTCGACTACGGAGTCGACGACCCCTCCTACTTGCCAGAGCAACCAGGCAAGCCCCCCCCCCCTTGATCACCAGATATCGCCTACTCTTCTCTATACTGCTTGCATTAGAGTAGTTTAGCATGTTACTGCTTTCCAATAATCCTATCCTGATGCATAGCCTGTCATTGTTTCTACAATTGTTACCCTTACCTGCTATCCTACTGCTTAGTATAGGATGCTAGTGTTTCATCTGTGGCCCTACACTCTTGTCCGTCTGCCATGCTATACTACTGGGCCGTGATCACTTCGGGAGGTGATCACGGGTATATACTATATACATTATATACATGACACATGTGGTGACTAAAGTCGGGTCGGCTCGTTGAGTACCCGCAAGTGATTCTGATGAGGGGGCTGAAAGGACAGGTGGCTCCACCCCGGTAGAGGTGGGCCTGGGTTCCTGACAGCCCCCGACTGTTACTTTATGGCGGAGCGACAGGGCAGGTTGAGACCGCCTAGGTGAGAGGTGGGCCTGGCCCTGGTCGGCGTTCGCAGATAAACAACACGCTTAACGAGTTCTGGGTATTTGATCTGAGTCTGG
>NW_025272133.1:0-1370 GCF_018294505.1 Triticum aestivum | reverse complement strand
ACATGCACTAGTTGCATAAGGTGGCTGGCGGGTGTCTGTCTCTCCCACTTTAGTTGGAGCAGAATCGATGAACAGGGCCCTTATGAAGGGTAAATAGAAGTTGACAAAATCACGTTGTGGTGATTCGTAGGTAAGAAAACGTTCTTGCTAGAACCCAATTGCAGCCACGTAAAAGATGCAACAACAATTAGAGGACGTCTAACTTGTTTTTGCAGCGATTGATCATGTGATGTGATATGGCCAGAAGTTGTGATGAATGATGAATTGTGATGTATGAGATCATGTTCTTTGTAATAGGATTCACGACTTGCATGTCGATGAGTATGACAACCGGCAGGAGCCATAGGAGTTGTCTTTATTTTTTGTATGACCTGCGTGTCATTGAATAACGCCATGTAAACTACTTTACTTTATTGCTAAACGTTAGTCATAGAAGTAGAAGTAGTCGTTGGCGTGACAACTTCATGAAGACACGATGATGGAGATCATGATGATGGATATCATGGTGTCAAGCCGGTGACAAGATGATCATGGAGCCCCGAAGATGAAGATCAATGGAGCTATATGATATTGGCCATATCATGTCACAACTATATAATTGCATGTGATGTTTATTATGTTTATGCATCTTGTTTACTTAGGACGACGGTAGTAAATAAGATGATCCCTTACAAAAAATTTCAAGAAGTGTTCTCCCCTAACTGTGCACCGTTGCTACAGTTCGTCGCTTCTAAGCACCACGTGATGATCGGGTGTGATGGATTCTTACGTTCACATACAACGGGTGTAAGACAGTTTTACACAGCGAAAACACTTAGGGTTAACTTGACGATCCTAGCATGTGCAGACATGGCCTCGGAACACGGAGACCGAAAGGTCGAACACGAGTCGTATGGAAGATACGATCAACATGAGAATGTTCACCGACGATGACTAGTCCGTCTCACGTGATGATCGGACACGGGCTAGTCGACTCGGATCGTGTAACACTTAGATGACTAGAGGGATGTATAATCTAAGTGGGAGTTCATAATTTGATTAGAACTTTATTATCATGAACTTAGTCTAAAACCTTTGCAAATATGTCTTGTAGATCAATGGCCAACGCTAATGTCAACATGAACTTCAACGCGTTCCTAGAGAAAACCAAGCTGAAAGATGATGGCAGCAACTATACGGACTGGGTCCGGAACCTGAGGATCATCCTCATAGCTGCCAGGAAACAATATGTCCTAGAAGGACCGCTAGGTGACGCTCCCGTCCCAGAGAACCAAGACATTATGAATGCTTGGCAGTCTCGTGCTGATGATTACTCCCTCGTTCAGTGCGGCATGCTTTACAGCTTAGAACCGGGGCTCCAAAAGCGTTTT
>NW_025272132.1:0-1370 GCF_018294505.1 Triticum aestivum | reverse complement strand
CATGGGTATCCAGATCCCGCTGTTGGTTATTGGCCGGAGAACGTCTCGGTCATGTCTACATGTCTCCCGAACCCGTAGGGTCTACACACTTAAGGTTCGATGACGCTAGGGTTATAAAGGAAGTTTGTATGTGGTTACCGAATGTTGTTCGGAGTCCCGGATGAGATCCCGGACGTCACGAGGAGTTCCGGAATGGTCCGGAGGTAAAGATTTATATATGGGAAGTCCTATTTTGGCCACCGGAAAATGTTCGGGATTTTTCGGTATTGTACCGGGAAGGTTCTAGAAGGTTCCGAAGTGGGGCCCACCTGCATGGGGGGACCCACATGGACGTGGGTAGTGGGGGCAAGGCCCCACACCCCTGGTCAAGGCGCACCAAGATCCCCCCTTAGAAGGAATAAGATCATATCCCGAAGGGATAAGATCAAGATCCCTAAAAAGGGGGGATAACAATTGGTGGGGAAGGAAATAATGAGATTTCTTTCCTCCCACCTTGGCCAACGCCCCAATGGACTTGGAGGGCAAGAAACCAGCCCCTCCACCCCTATATATAGTGGGGAGGCGCATGGGAGCTATACACGAAGTTCTGGCGCAGCCCTCCCCCTCTCACAAGTACTCCTGCTCTCCCGCGGTGCTTGGCGAAGCCCTGCAGGATTGCCACGCTCCTCCACCACCACCACGCCATTGTGCTGCTGCTGGATGGAGTCTTCCTCAACCTCTCCCTCTCTCCTTGCTGGATCAAGGCTTGGGAGACGTCACCGGGCTGTATGTGTGTTGAACGCGGAGGTGCCGTGCGTTCGGCACTTGATCATCGATGATTTGAATCACGACGAGTACGACTCCATCAACCCCGTTCACTTGAACGCTTCCGCTTAGCGATCTACAAGGGTATGTAGATTGCACTCTCTTTCTACTCATTGCTGGTCTCTCCATAGATAGATCTTGGTGACACGTAGGAAAATTTTGAATTTCTGCTACGTTCCCCAACAGTGGCATCATGAGCTAGGTCTATTGCGTAGATTCTTTGCACGAGTAGAACACAAAGTAGTTGTGGGCGTTGATGTTGTTCAATATGCTTACCGTTACTAGTCCAATCTTGTTTCGACGGTATTGTGGAATGAAGCGGCCCGGACCGACCTTACACGTACTCTTACGTGAGACAGGTTCCACCGATTGACATGCACTTGGTGCATAAGGTGGCTAGCGGGTGCCAGTCTCTCCCACTTTAGTCGGAACGGATTCGATGAAAAGGGTCCTTATGAAGGGTAAATAGCAATTGGCATATCACGTTGTGGTCTTGCGTAGGTAAGAAACGTTCTTGCTAGAAACCCATAGCAGCCACGTAAAACATGCAACAACAATTAGAGGAC
>NW_025272131.1:0-1370 GCF_018294505.1 Triticum aestivum | reverse complement strand
CGCGTCTACGGCTGTGGCCGGCGGCCTCCGGGGGCTAGCATGCCGCCAAATCTTCCGTAGACGGCCTCTCTCAAGTCTGGAAGTGTTGTGGCGGTTGCAAACGCCCGGCACGCGTGTCCGGGGTGTGCCCCCCGTCACGGACGGCGCCGCCGCCGGCGGCACCTGGAGGGGGGAAACGGACGCGTGGGGTCTACACAGAGGGGATCTTGCTGTGGGTCTGGCCCGGGTGTTGCTCCAAAGTGTTCCTATAGGCTGACCTAACACAACCGGGTGGGCAGGTCCACTGGTCAAAGCCCGTCCGTGCAAAGTAAAAGGGCTAGATCCCGTGGTCAAATGCTACAGGGTTAGGCGGGACGGGGGCACTGGGGGGTAGCAATGCCACCGGAGTGTCGCACCGGGCCCTCATACATGCAGGGTGGTGTGGTGGCATCTCTGAAGAGGCGGGACGCGTCTCCGGGGCATGCCCCCCCACTCCCTCACGGACGGCGATGACACGGTAGTAGACGTTCTGCGGTAACGATGCGGCGTCAATATTACTAAATACTCGGAGCGCGATAAAATCATGAGTATTTTTGCACGACGCGGGCACATGTGCTATAGGAACGGTGGTATTTTTTCATAATTTTTGGTGATGGAGAAGTATCCGAAAAATTTCCTCTACGCGGATTGCCCTTCACGCGTCTACGGCTGTGGCCGGCGGCCTCCGGGGCTAGCATGGCGCCAAATCTTGCGTAGACGGCCTCTCACAAGTCTGGAAGTGTTGTGGCGGTTGCAGACGCCCGGCACGCGTGTCCGGGGTGTGCCCCTCCCTCACGGACGGCGCCGCCGCCGGCACCTGGAGGGGGGAAACGAACGCGTGGGGTCTACACGGAGGGGATCTTGCTGTGGGTCTGGCCCGGATGTTGGTCCAAAGTGTTCCTATGGGCTGACCTAACACAACCGGGTGGGGAGGTCCACTGGTCAAAGCCCGTCCGTGCAAAGTCAATGGGCTAGATCCTGTGGTCAAACGCTACAGTGTTAGGCGGGACGGGGGCACTGGGGGTAGCAATGCCACCGGAGCGTCGCACCGGGCCCTCATACATGTGGGGTGGTGTGGTGGCATGTCCGACGAGGCGGGACGCGTCTCCGGGGCATGGCCCCCCCTCACGGACGGCGATGACACGGTAGTAGACGTTCTGTGGTAACGATGCGGCGTCAATATTACTAAATACTCGGAGCGCGATAAAATCATTAGTTTTTTTGCACGACGCGGGCACATGTGCTATAGGAACGATGGTATTTTTTCATAATTTTTGGTGATGGAGAAGTATCCGAAAAATTTCCTCTACGCGGATTGCCCTTCACGCGTCTACGACTGTGGCCGGCGGCCT
>NW_025272130.1:0-1370 GCF_018294505.1 Triticum aestivum | reverse complement strand
ATACACAACTTCAAAAGGGCACATCTTAGTAGTAGAATGCAATGAACGATTATAAGCAAATTCAATATGAGGCAAGCATTCCTCCCACATTTTCTTATTACTCTTCAAAACAGCCCTAAGCATAGTAGACAATGTTCTATTGACTACTTCAGTTTGGCCATCAGTTTGGGGGTGACAAGTAGTACTAAAAAGCAGTTTAGTCCCCAACTTAGCCCATAAACATCTCCAAAAGTGGCTAAGAAATTTAGTATCACGATCTGAAACAATAGTATTTGGCACACCATGCAAGCGAATAATTTCACGAAAGAACAAATCAGCAACATTAACAGCATCATCGCTTTTATGACATGGTATAAAGTGTGCCATTTTCGAGAATCTATCCACGACAACAAATATGCTATCCCTCCCCTTCTTTGTTCGAGGTAAACCTAAAACAAAGTCCATAGATATATCCTCCCAAGGAATGCTAGGTACAGGCAAAGGCATATATAAACCATGAGGATTGAGTCGTGACTTAGCTTTTTGACATGTAGTGTAGCGAGCAATAAAACGCTCAACATCCCGTCTCATCTTTGGCCAAAAGAAATGTGTAGCAAGTACGTCCTCCGTCTTCTTCACGCCAAAGTGTCCCATTAATCCTCCTCCATACGCCTCCTGCAACAACAAAAGACGAACGGAGCTAGCTGGAATGCATAGCTTGTTAGCACGAAACACAAATCCATCGTTAACGACAAACTTGTTCCACATTCTTCCTTCTTTGCAATTCTGCATTACATCTTTAAAATCAGCATCATGCACATATTGATCTTTGATGGTCTCCAAACCAAATATTTTGAAGTCAAGTTGTGAAAGCATAGTATAGCGACGAGACAATGCATCAGCAATAACATTTTCTTTTCCCTTCTTGTGTTTAACGACATAAGGAAAAGTCTCAATGAATTCAACCCATTTAGCATGTCTACGATTCAGTTTAGCTTGACTTTTAATATGTTTCAAAGATTCATGATCAGAATGTATAACAAATTCTTTGGGCCATAAATAATGTTGCCATGTTTCTAAAGTCCGAACAAGAGCATATAATTCTTTATCATAAGTAGAATAATTCAGACTAGGCCCACTCAATTTTTCAGAAAAGTATGCAACAGGTTTGCCATCTTGTAATAACACACCTCCTAATCCAATTCCACTAGCATCACATTCAAGCTCAAAAGTCTTATTAAAATCAGGAAGTTGGAGTAAAGGAGCATGTGTCAACTTATCTTTCAATACCGAGAAGGCTTCTTCCTGTGCGGTACCCCAAAGAAAAGGCACATCTTTCTTTGTAAGCTCATTGAGAGGTGCAGCAATGGTGCTGAAATCTCTCACAAAAC
>NW_025272129.1:0-1370 GCF_018294505.1 Triticum aestivum | reverse complement strand
CCCGGTACGACGCTCCGGTGGCATTGCTACCCCCCAGGGCCCCCGTCCCGGCTAACCCTGTAGCGTTTGACCACGGGATCTAGCCCTTTGACTTTGCACGGACGGGCTTTGACCAGTGGACCTCTCCACCCGGTTGTGTTAGGTCGGCCCAGAGGAACACTTTGGAGCAACATCCGGGCCAAACCCACAGCTACATCCACTCCGTGTAGACCCGACGCGTCCGTTTCCCCCCTCCAGGTGCCGGCGGCGGCGGCGTCCGTGAGGGGGGGGGCACACCCCGGAGACGCGTGCTGGGCGTTTGCAACCACCTCAACACTTCCAGATTTGTGAGAGGCCGCCTACGCAAGATTTGACGGTATGCTAGCCCCCGGAGGCCGCCGGCCACAGTCGTAGACGTGCGAAGAGCAATCCGCGTAGAGGGAAGTGTTCAGATACTTCTCCATCACAAAAATTTATGAAAAATTACCATCAGTCCTATAGCACATGTGCCCACGTTGTGTAAAAAACTCATGATTTTATCGCGCTCCAAGTATTTAATAATATTCACGCTGCATCGTTACCGCAGAACGTCTACTACCGTTTCATTGCCGTCCGTGAGGGGGGCCACAACCCGGAGACGCGTGCCGCCTCTTCGGACATGCCACAACACCACCCCGCATGTATGAGGGCCCGATACGACGCTCCGGTGGCATTGCTACCCCCCAGGGCCCCCGTCCCGGCTAACCCTGTAGCGTTTGACCACGGGATCTAGCCCTTTGACTTTGCACGAACGGGCTTTGACCAGTGGACCTCTCCACCCGGTTGTGTTAGGTCGGCCCAGAGGAACACTTTGGAGCAACATCCGGGCCAAACCCACAGCTACATCCACTCCGTGTAGACCCGACGCGTCCGTTTCCCCCCTCCAGGTGCCGGCGGCGGCGGCATCCGTGAGGGGGGGGGCACACCCCGGAGACGCGTGCTGGGCGTTTGCAACCGCCTCAACACTTCCAGATTTGTGAGAGGCCGCCTACGCAAGATTTGACGGCATGCTAGCCCCCGGAGGCCGCCGGCCACAGTCGTAGACGTGCGAAGAGCAATCCGCGTAGAGGGAAGTGTTCAGATACTTCTCCATCACAAAAAATTATGAAAAATTACCATCAGTCCTATAGCACATGTGCCCACGTTGTGTAAAAAACTCATGATTTTATCGCGCTCCAAGTATTTAATAATATTCACGCTGCATCGTTACCGCAGAACGTCTACTACCGTTTCATTGCCGTCCGTGAGGGGGGCCACAACCCGGAGACGCGTGCCGCCTCTTCGGACATGCCACAACACCACCCCGCATGTATGAGGGCCCGGTACGACGCTCCGGTGGCATTGCTACCCCC